>NW_005198108.1:29974-49257 GCF_000372725.1 Emiliania huxleyi CCMP1516 | reverse complement strand
CACAATGCAGCGTCGGAAAGTCACAGGCCAGACGGGCGGCCTCGCACTGCAGCTGAGCGGGCTATCGTCTTCCAGACTAGCCGTGAGGTGAGCGCTCCAGTGGTCCGCGGGTGTGAGCGGGTGTGGCGGTAGGGGGCCGTAGGTACTGCCCGTCAGGACTGCGGTGGGGGGCGGTCGGGAAGTCTCGGGGGAAGCTCGCCTTGTAGATCTTGCCCGTCGTCAGGTTGTGGTCGCGCGTGAGCGTGACGCCGACGAAGCGCTCGTAGTTGCCGAGGTCGAGGTCGCCTACAGGAAGGTTCCGAGAAGTCTCTCCGGCAGGGGCTCGGGTCTCGCGGAGCCACGTTGCTGGTCAGGTCGAGGTCGCCCTCGCCGCCGTCGTCGAGCACGAACACCTGAAGGGGCGGCGGCGGGGGCAGGTGGAGGGAGGGAGGGGATTGGGGGAGGCGTGTGGAGGTCGAGAGTGGAGAGAGCGGGTGCGGAGCGAAGAGGGGAGGAGAGGGGAGAGAGGGTAGCGGAGAAGGGGGAGAGGCAAGGAGGGGGGCGGGGAGAGGGGAGAGGGGAGGGGCGAGGAGGGAGCGAGAGGCGAGTGGGGAGCGGGGAGAGCGGGGAGCGGAGAGTGGCGACGGGAGGAAGCGAGAGGCGGCTGGCATATGTGTTTGGACCGACGCGCCTCGCCGTGCTCAAAGGGCGACATGGTGCCGGCGTCGACGTTAAGATAGGGGTCGATCTTGACGGAGGTGACGCGGTAGCCCGACTGGCGCAGGAGCACCCCTAAAACCACGCGCGCCTCTCCGGTCAAGAGGGACGGCCGAGCCTGCAGCCGGCGGTGCGCGGCGAGGCGGTGCGGCACCGAGCGACGAGGCAGTGATGCCCTTGCCCAGGCCGGAGACGACCCCTCCCGAGACGACGACGTACTTCATCGGCGCCTTGTCGCTCTCAATCCGCGTCGGGTTCGCCGACGAGAGCCGGCGCATCAGCGGCGCGCCCTCAGTCGAGTCGCAAAAGCTGAGGGCGAGGAGCTCGCTCCCGAGCCGCAGTGATCGGCCCGGCTTCCACGCAAACGCGTGCGCCATGCCGGACGAGATTACGGAGCCCGACGATGCGACCAGCTCCACGGCTCCGTCGGCCATCCCCGCGTCCACCCGCAGCTGCTCGAAAAAATCGACGAGCGAATCGACGAGCGGGTAGGCGTAGATGCGAGACGGAGAGAGGGATGCGGACGAGACGGTGAGCTCGATGTGGCCGTCCTCCTCCGTCCGAGACACCAGCACCTCGCCCGGCTCAGCGAGGCCATTCATTTCTGACAGCGGGACCGAAGGATCGCAACGGCAACGACGAGGACCCGCGAGAGTGCTTGCCGCGAAAGATGAGCTCTGTTTTCTGTTTTTACGCTGCTCTACACAGCACGCCCGCCGGTTAAGCTGCGGTGCAAAACTCTTTTTACCACCTTCAGGTACACCCCCAAGACTCCCCAAAACCGCCCAGGATGAGCTCCTGAGGTGCCAGTCCGCCCGAGATATGACCGGTTGAAGTTGGGGTTCCACGGTCGGGATGGAGGTAGGTGTCGAACCGGATGGGGGTCAGCCGGGGAGGCTGTTGTGGCGCACCGGACCGCCCCCCAGCACCGTGCCCCACCCAACTGTATCCATGGGAGTCACAAACGGTGCTGCACTCGCGGCTGCAAGCACTGCACTCACGACACTCAAACCCACCCACCACCTGCCCCCTACCCTGTACGAGGAGCCATTTCACCCGTGCAACATCTGCACAGGTGTACCGCCGACGCTCAAGCGCCCGGCCCCTGCTAGAGTAGTCTTGTGGGACCCACAATCGACCAATACATCCACTCGGGGCTGCAGCATGTGTCCGGGGGGGGCATCCCTGTGAAGCAGCCAGCAGGTGCCGGACACAGCGTTGGCCGTCTTGGACCGAGATCAGGGCGCATCTGCCTATCTCGTGGGCTGAAGGACCGTCATGGGGTCGGCTTTGATGCTGCCAATCAGTCGGGTCGATAGGTGGCGCCCCGGCGAGATGCGCTGCGGGTGCTCGGCGTCGCCTGCTTGAGTGGCCTGAACGCACTCGCGGGAGCCAGATCCATGCAACCATATGGTGCGAAATCTTGTGCAGAAGCCACAGCCTCAGGGTACCCTATGAGGTGGCTAAGTGAGGGTCTCTGACCCACCCAAATAGTGCCCTTTAACTAACGGAGGCCTTTGGGGGCGACCCGGGGGCACCTCGGGGTCGCAGTAGCCCCTGACGGTCGAAACCGGACCCCGGACCGAAACACGTTTCGTGCGGTGGTGGAGTGGGACCGGATTCTCGCCCTTCTGGGCGCGGGACGGGGCCGGGGGTGGCAGGCAAGTAGTAATATGCCTTTAGAAGGTCTCGAGGGACACACACACTCTCTCGCGCCCCCCCACACGCTCTGGTGGTGAGGGATCGACGCGCCCAAAATTCGGCGAAATCTACGCCGGACCCGCGACACATGGATCGCCCCACGTCGCGCTTCAGATCAGCCCCACATATGCCACTTGCACAGTCCGTTTGGACCGGAAACTGCATCGCCTACATCTTCCGAAACTGGGAGTCCCGGCGCATCGAGGCGCATCTGCTCCCCATGGTGCCCCATTGCGTCGCTCCGGACCGGACCCCGTTTCGTGCGGTGGTGGAGTGGGACCGGAATCTCGCCCTTCTGGGCGCGGCCGAGGGTGGCAGGCAGTAGTGATATGCCTTTAGAAGGTCTGGAGGGACACACACACACACACACACTCTCGCCCCCCACACATGCTCTGGTTCTGGTGGTGAGGGCCCGACGCGCCCAAAATTCGGCGAATCAAATCTACGCCGGACCGGCACCGGGCGGAGCAACCCCCCTGGAAAGGCAAGAACCAGCTGCAACACCCTCCTTGTAGGCCTCATATTTGGCCTCGGCTCGCGCCGCCTCAGCCGCCCGCCGCGCGTCCTCTGCCGCCCGCCTGTCCACCTCAAGCTGCTGCACCTTCGCTTGCTCCACCGCCAGCCGTGCTCCCGAACGGAAGGCTTTCAAGTTTTGCGCGCGGAGCGACGCATTCTCAGCTTGCAGCCGCGCACTCTCCGTTTGCATCAGCAGTCGCCACAGATCCTTTCCTGGGCGAGCGACGAGGAGGAGCCTGCTGAGGCTGCGCCGCACGCTGCGCCGCACCTTCGAGCGCCTTCACCGGCTGCAGGATCCTTCTTCGTGCAAGTCGTTTTCGCGCCGCACCTGGCCCGCGGAGCGGCGGAAAGTGGCGGCTGCGGGAGTGGCAGCCTGGGCTATGCCCCCCCCCCCCCCCCCCCCCCTTTTGCTGCTCGCTGCTTCCTTTGGCCGGCCCAGCCCTCGAACCTCTGGGTTGCGGCTGGCCTCGGCTGCCTTTTCGGGGGCCGTTTTCGCTGGGGCCGGAGCTGCCTCGCCTCGTCGCTCTCTCGTGACTAAACTCGTCGCTCTCTGACAGCGAGGGTCTTGGGACCTCGCCCTCGACCACGCTCTCGCCCTCGCCCGCGTCCTCCCCTCGCTCCGCCGCAGCCGGCGCTGCAGCCGGGGCAACGCAATCATGGCAGTGGATGGGCCGGCCTCCCCGAAATCAAGCCGAAGTTCTAGAAGTGGTTCGCCGCCGCCGCGAATGGTTGTCGAAGTGTGTGCACTGCGGTGCCATCATAATGTCAACCACTCTGGCTTGGCAGATACACCACTGAGCAGGATCATACGCTGGTCAATTGGGCATGTTGTAGAGTTGCCGTGGGTGGGTAGCGATTTGAAATCTTGCACGAGACGTTCTTTGTGAGCCTTGCGCGCGTAAACCTGACGCGTCTCATTTCCTGTTCTCGAATCTTGCTTGACCAGTGTCTAAGTGTCGAGATCAATCTGTCGCTTGCCCCGCATCTCGAGCAGGGTCAGCTTCGCCTCCATCGATTGGTTGACCCAATGTCCGTGCATTACCAAGCATATGGTGCGAAAGCCTCAGGGTACCCTATGAGGTGGCTAAGTGAGGGTCTCTGACCCACCCTAATAGTACTCTTTAACTAACGGAGGCCTTTGGGGGCGACCCGGGGGCACCTCGGGGTCGCAGTAGCCCCTGACGGTCGAAACCGGACCCCGGACCGAAACACGTTTCGTGCGGTGGTGGAGTGGGACCGCATTCTCGCCCTTCTTTCTGGGCGCGGGATAAGATATACGGGCGACTTCACACCAGCCTGGCGCGGTCTACGTAACAACTGATTGAACCCTCCCGCACCCACTCCCCATACCGACACCATGTCTGGGGATGGGGAACCGACGCGCGGGAGGGATCATTTTCCTTTTTTTGGTTCTTTTTTCTCTTTCTTGGCGGCTCTTCCGCGCCAGGCTGAAGCGCTCCATAGCCTCTCCTCGCAACGACCACACAGCTCGCCATGCCGACCCGCAGCGCCGCTCGTGCGACGGACACGTGAGCAGCACCCACCGCGCCCGTCCCTGCGACGCGCGGCCGCACAGCAGCCTTTCGCAGCCGCCCGCCTCTCTAACGCTCGCCGAACGGCTGGCCCTGCCTTTGCTACTCTCAGGATCACTCCTCTCGAGATGGTGAGCGTCCTCGCTGATCCCACGGCGTTTGGCTACGTGGAATGTGTCTGGTATGCGCTCGAGCCGCTGCCGAGCAACCCACAGCACTCGTTCTGCGACCGCTTTGGGCTGAGCATGACCGAGCTCGACACCTTGCTTACTCATACCGATCCGCCCTTCTTCTCTGGCGCATTGAAGGAGCTCAAGTCGCTGCGCGAAAGCTCCTTCAAGGCGAGCATCGCAGCGGCGTGCGGGCCAACGGCACCTCCAGTCTTCAAGCAGACGGTTCGCAGCACTGCGGCGCTCGAGCGCGCTGCCGGCGCTGTCGGCGGCGTCTCGTGCGCAAACCGCTAGATGCGACCACACACCACGCTCACGACACGTCATTCGCACCTCCCGCGTTGCTATACCTCAGAACACCGCTCTGGCCCGCGCTTGTCACAGTCTGCACCCACACAGCGACGTGCGGCTCTGCACGCGCCGCAGGTGGGTGGCCTTTGGGCGGCAGCCGGACGTCACCCCGCAGCAGCAGGTCGACGGCCACGCGGACTCTGTTCAACCCGGCGCCGTCGGCCGCAGAGTCCTCGCTCGACTCGTCGAGGCCCGGCCCGCCCACGAGGCGACACGCGGGCCTCTCGCAGTCGACGATGCAGCAGCAGCAGCGACGCCTGGGACCGAAGGAGACGATGAGGACGAGTCAGCGCTCTGCTCGCTCCTAGACATAGCCGCCGCTCTCGGGGAAGCTGGCGTCGCCATCGACTTCAAGGGCATGTCCAACAAGCGACTCGGCTCCGTCATTCGCCTACCGCTAGGCGGCGCCTCGGGCTCGACGCAGCGGGCAACGCTAAGGGAGGGAGGAGCGGCCATAGTGCGAGGCATTGCTTCGAGCCTCAACCCGGATGGCTCGGGAACGGCGTCCCTGATCGCCGCCGCGCTGGTCCCGCCGCCGTCTCTCGAGACGAGGCAGCGTGTGGCTGCTGACCGCGCCGTTACCGAGAGCCTGGTGAGGTCGTACCTCGACGCCGTGAAGAGGAAACTGCCAAAGCGCGAGCAGCGCCAGCGCCTGTCGGCTCTCGTGCCCACTATCGGTCAGCATGGCTACACGCTGCCCATGCTCAAGCGCGAGCTAAACATCAACATCTCAAGGTGCGCCGCCCGTGCGCGCCTATGCTAGCTCTCGGTGCCCTGGGGAGACAAAAAGAACCCCCTGTCGGTGGAGAGAGCGCGGTGACGGCGCCCATGCTTCGCACCCCGCGCCCTCCGCAGGTTCGAGTACCGCGCGACCCGCCTGCACGCGCTGACCTTTGGCCCCGCGGCGTCGGCAGAAGACGATCGGCCGACGCCTCAGGGCCTGAAGAGCGCACCGCTTAAGGATGCCATCGCCTTCCTCTACTCGCCTGATAATATGCAGCAGGTCGCGTTTGGGACGATGCCGATCCGGCTCAGCAACGGAGATGCAATGGAAGTGCCTGCAACCATGCGGACGAAAGCACGTGAGCAGATCTACATGGACTACGCCGAAGCCAGGCGCAATCCGCGTGGAAAGACGTGGTTCGGACCAAAGCATAAGCAAGGATCCTTCCGGTACGATGGGCTCGGTCGGACTAAGTTTCTAGAGGCGGCCGTGCTAGCAGCCAAGGGCGACCTGAAACAGCTCGGAGCGCTCGACGCCGTCTCGGAGTTTTGCGGCCGTATGCAGTTCGAAGTCCTCCGTAAAATCGTCCGTGAGCTAGCTGCGCTCTGCCCCAGCGATTGCAGCTCGTTCGAGAAGCCTATCTTGGATCGCATCGACGCGGTGGAGGTGCACGTAAAGCGCCAGCTGAAAGCGCACCTCGGTCATGCAGATGCGGCCAAGTGCGCGTGGCACTGTGCAAACCACGCGCACGCTGACGCCTCTGGGGCGGATAAATCGCGCCCGGCGCCCTGCACGCACGTGCACGCACAGGGCTGCATGGAGTGTGCTCAGCTCGCGGCGCTGCAAGCCGATCTCGACGTCCTCCTGACTGCCGCCGAGCGCTGCCTGCAGCGAAACCTCCCTAGCCCGGCGGCGGCTGCTTCCCTAGCCGTCGGCTCGTACGTCGCCTACACGGACGAAGCCGGCCTCACGCACTCAACGGTGGTCCGGGAGGTGCACCCGCCCGAGGGCGGCGCCTTTCCCCCTCCTCCTGCTGCCCCGGCCGTCACCCCTGCGGCTGGACGCACGCGGGCCTGCGCGGCTGCAGCGCCTGCCACACCCGCCGCCGCTGCTCCAGCGGCCGCAAACCAGCCCGTGGCGGCCACGACCGCCGTTGATCCGAACTACTACACGGTCGACAGCGGCTTCGAGGGCGGGAGGCGGCGAGTCCCCGCCTCGGCTCTCTCCCCCCGAGTCTCCGAGCCACGTCTAGAATCGCTGACCCAACTGCGAGAGCTCGTGCGCCGCGCTAGCGAAAAGCTCGACAGCTACTACCATCACATGGTCCGAGCAGCGCACGAGGCTGCTACTACCTCGCGTCTGCTCGAAGGGCTCGAGCAGGATCAGGCGCGGGCAGCCCACCTGCGAGACACACGGAGAAAGGGAGGTGAGGAGAGTCGCCCACGCGAACCCGAGAGAAGAGTGCGTCCGACCTCTACAGGTCCTCGTCATCGCCGACTGGAAAATGAAGTTCTTGATGAGCGTCTTCCGCGAGGCCATGTCCGAGTTCTTCGGCAAGCGCGGCATGCCTTGGCACGGCTGCATGCTTGTCCGGCGCCCACTGCGCTTCGAGGCCGATCGGTACGGCGAGGGAGAGTTCGTCTGCGAGTACAAACATGCAATGATGCTCGCGTCGAAAGAGGACGGCTTTGCTACCCTATCCGCAGTGCACATCGCGCTCTCCGAGTACAAATCTGAGAACCCGCACGTCTCGAGCGCCTTGGTCAAGACTGACGGAGCCGCCGCATACGCGGGCGCGACCTTCACCCTCGGCCTCTCCTTCCTGGGTGAGACGACCGGCATCGTCGTCCGCGGACACTTCATCGGCGAAGCTGGGCAGAATAAGTCTACTCTCGACGGCGAGTTTGCCGTCAGCGGGAGTCAGGTCCGCCGGCTCATCTGCAGCGGCCTCCACGACGTCCGCACGCCGTCAGACCTATTCCACGGGTTAGAGAAGGTGCTCTCCAAGCAGGGCGGCCGCACAGTCGCGCTCTTCCGGCCCGCCGGCAGCGAGGAGTTCGCCGTGGAGACGATCGCTCGCCTCACCCTGATGTCGGCCCGCGAGTACGTCTACGACGGGTCGGGGTCGTTCGAGGCGCTGCTGCTCCGCCGCCAGTCCTTCCTGGGGGAGGGGGAGCGGCTGACCTCGGCCGACCTCTTCCCGGACGGAAGGGTCGCGCCCACCGCGCCTCAGGTCGTCGCCTCGACGAGCCGCGGGGCGGGCAGCTCGGGGCAGCACGAGCTCGTTGCACGAAGCGACGACAGGGGCCGCGAGGGCAAAGCGGACCGGAAGCTCGTCGCACGAAGCGACAGGGGCCGCGAGGCGCGGGCGAAGGCCAAGGCGGAGCGGAAGGAGGCGGCACAGGCGAAGGTGGCGGCGGAGCGCCGCCGTCTCGCTTCGGAGGCCTCGGTGGCGCGATCGACAGCGCGGTCCTACCGATGCTGCGACATGCCTGGCGGCATGCCCGGCTGCGATCGAGTCTTTGTGCGCCTAGGGGCGTTAAAGAGGCACCTGGAGCAGGGTCGCACCAACCCGGATGTGCACCAGTGCGGTTATGTCCGATGCTACCCCGCCGGCGCGCCTGTCGGCAGGGCGAGCGCCGGCGACGTGCTTGCGCGAGCGGTTGCCGCACAGGCAGGGCGTGTCACCATCCACGGCGGCGAGGGCGGCCTCGCCTCGCCCACCCTCTGCCCGGTGGCCGAGCTGCAGCTGACGCTGTGCGATGGGACCGTGTGCAAGCCGACCCCTCCGGAGGCTGGCTATGCCAGTAACCAGCAGGGGCGGTCGAAGCCGCGCCGCAAGTCCGCCATGCAGCTGACCTACGTCCTACTCGTCGGCCACGACGTGAAGGACGAGAAGGGGTACGAGAACCTGCACGGGCACGAGGCGAGCCAGCTCATGCTGGAGTGGGGCACGGCCGGCTTTGCCAGCCGTTTTGCGGGGGTTGGCAATGCGGCGGCCACGCAAGACGGGCAGCCGCACCTGCCGCGGACGGCGCAACTCTCGGCGAGCGAGCTCACGCCGCTGCTTATGCTGCCCCGGGCGAAGCTCGAGGCTCGCATCCTCAAGCTGAAGGCAAAGGAGCGGCGCCCCTGGGTCGCCGCAAAGACGAGGAAGCGGAAGCGCAGCGCCGTCCCTGCCGGCCGCAAGCAGAAGCCCGACAGCGCGGCCATCCTGCGCTCGGCGCGCGTCAAGCTTCGGCGCGCGGGCTGGGACATCGCCGCCGCAGTCGGGCAGAGGGGCGGGCGGCGGGCGGACCGCCTCACCGTCCCGGAGCTGAAGGCTCTCGTGGCAGGCCGCGGCTGGAAGCTGGGGAAGGGTGAGAAGGCCAACCAAGGCCCCCTGCTTGCGCTCGCCGAGCGGAAACGCAAAGAGGCGCGCGACGCGCACGCTGGCCGCCACGGCGGCGTCGCCCGGCCTGAGGACGGCCTGGACGAGTGCTGGGCGCCTCAGCCCGAGGATGAGGTGTCAGACGACGGCGCGGGCGGCTCGGAGGCGAGCGGCTCGGGCGCCGCCGGCGCTGCAGGCGGTGCGGGCGGTGCGGGCGGTGCGGGCGCGGGGGGCGTAGCAGGCGCGAGGGCGGAGGCCGGCACGGCTGGGGAGCCGGCGGGCGACGGCTCGGCGTCGGAGGGAGAGGCTACAGGTGATGTCGAAATGGGTGAGGCATGCGGGGACGCCGAGATGGCAGAGGCAGGGTCGGGGAGCGGCGGCGGCGGCGGTGGCGACGGCAGCGACGGCAGCAGCAGCAGTAGCAGCAGCAGCAGCGACGATGACAGCGACGACGCCGACGGACCTGACAGCAACTGTGAGGGAGAGGGAGAGGATGTAGCGTCGTCCGAGTCTGAGAGTGAGTCTGGGGATGAGGGTGAGGAGTAGCCGCGCGGTGGAGTGTACGCTCGCTGTTTACTCGATCCGCGCGTGTGTCGACAAGGGAGAAAACGGCCACGAGAAGAGGAGGGCACGCGTGACACCTGAGCGAGCCCGCCACAGCTGGCTCTTTCACCTGCAAGTACGAAGTAGCAGACGCTGAGGCGCGCAGTAAGTGGCCGACATGGCAAGGTCAGCGCGCATTTGCGCCGCGTCGCGAGATGGAGGGAGTACTGCAACCTACAGAGAGAGGACCTGCAGCCGCCAGACGCGACGATTCGCACGAAGGAGTGACTCGCCCGCGGCTTGCCGCACTGCACTCGCAGGTATGCCCTCCGGGCGGAGGTTGAGCACTAGCCGCAAGGCACACGACCGCGGCCAGTGCTCAACCTGCAGCACCGGGCCTACAGCGAGGAGTGATACGGTGATTGACGAGGCAGTGGTTCATGCACGGTGGTGGAATCGGTGTCAAAACCGAGCCAACAGGCTGAAACGGCACGGGAGCTCACAGCGTGCCTCACTGAGAGTCTCGCGGGTGCTCCGAGGCGAGCAGAGCGCGAGGGCCGATGGCATGTGAGTCTACGTAGACGCCTCATACTTCGGCGGGGCTAGTGCAGGACGCAGATGGACGAAGACCGAGTCGACGGCCCTGCCAAGCGTTCGGAATACCCCCAAAAATCAACTGTCACTAGAGGGTTTTTGCTAAGGTTCCACACGCGTCCCACACGGAGGTTCCACACGTGAGAGCCGGGACTCGTGGTGTGGGAGCCTCACGACCACACACCTACACGCTCAATCTGTGGGACCCACCGACACCGAGCATGACGGTGTAGCTTCGCGCCCCCGGCCGCCAGCCATCCCCGATGGACCCCCCACGCCCACTCCGCGCTCGGCAGCGCCTCTCATCTCACCGAACCGCCCGCCCGCCGCCCCGCTGCCGACAGGATCCCATCGACGTCGAGCCTACGGAGGTGCTGCCGCCCGCCGGCCGCGAGGAGAAGCAGATCGCCGTCGCCGCCGCCGCCGCTGTCGCCGCCGCCGTCCAGCCCGCCGCCGCTGTCACCGCCTCCCCCCTCGCCGCCGCCGTCCTTGCCGCCGCCGCCCTCGCCGCCGCTGTGTAGCCAGCCGCTTCCCTCGCCGCCTCCACCGTCGCTGCCCTCACCGAGCCCGCCGCCGCCGCCGCCGTCGTCGTCGTCGTCGTCGCCGCCGCCCAGCCCGCCGCCGCCCAGCCCGCCGCCGCCGTCGCCGCCTCCCCCTCTCGCCGCCGCCGCCGCCCTTGCCGCCGCAGCCCTCGCCGCCGCAGCCCTCACCGCCGCAGCCCTCACCGCCGCCACCCTCACCGCCGCCGCCCCGCCGCCCCCACCGTCGCCGCCCCCACCGAGCCCGCCTCCTCCTCCGCCGCCGCCGCCCTCGCCGCCGCCTTATTCGCTGCTGCCGCCCTTACCACCGCCACCGTCGCCGCCGCCGCCCGGCCCGCTGCCGCCGTCGCCGTCGCCCCGACGGCGGAAGGCCGCAGCGGCGGCTCCGTCGCCCACAGCCACACGCGTACGAGGCGGAGCTCGATGCGCGGCTGAGCTGGAGACGAGGAGTGAGTAGCACGCGTCCTCTGCCACCGTGCGCGTGTTATGTCTTATGAGGTGGTGCGAGAGAGCCATTTGCGTGCGAGCCCGTGCCCCGTCCCGCCACCCGCCCGCCCCGCCCCGGAGCGCGACAAAATGTGAAGGGTGGGCCACTTGTGTTGAGGGATGGCAAGACCACCAGCTAACGATCTTGTTTTGCAGTTCTTATCTATGACTATGTGCCGTACTATTTTCACACATACTATCTCACTAAAGTCTTTGAAAATCGAGATCCACGGCGCACGGGATCCCGACGCCCGACCGACGTAGAAAGAGAAGTGAAACTTGCCCAAGACATATCCGGTGTGGGTGGCGTGTGTGGGAGGCCCTTAGCAAAAACCCCTTTTCACCTGACCGCTGAGCTACGTGTGGGACGATGGTGTGGAACCTGATCTACACCCTTAGCAAAAACCCCCCACTCCCCTTTCTCCCGGCCGGGGTGGGGCGCGCGCGGGGGCGGCGGGTGTGCGGCGGGTGTGAGGGATGTCTGTGAGCCCGAGAGCGATATGCCCTGTCCGCCTTGCGTTGTTTCATAACACGAAGGCTAAGCTCAAAATCAAGAACAAACGGGCCCTCAGCGGAGCTGGGAAGAGGACCGCCGCAAGCGGCGTGGCGTGGAGCGGTTGTGCATCCCTCCGGGGGCCCCTCTGCGCCGGGGAGGCGTTGTTGGAGGCTAGGACGCAAGCGTCCGTCGCCCTTTTCAAACTCGGGGCCCACTCCGCTACGCTCCGACCCGAATTTGGAGGGCCTAAAAGTTTAAGGTGTTGCTGCGCAAAAGGGGTCGGACACAGGGCGCAGCTCATGCTAAGAGCTAGAAGGGGAGCTAGAGAGAACGACTACCCTGTCCCGTTATTGCGTACACCAACACCACAAAGCTCTCTCTCCTGTCCTCACTCAATCCAGGGGGGTCACAACTACTGAGTCCCTCGAGTTGCCGACCGAGATGATATGGTGTGGCTCGCCGCTCTCGAGCCAGCCGAGCAGATGGAAGTGAATCTGCCCCCTCCCCGCCGCTCCCTGGTCCCGGAAGCGACGGGCCCAAGCAAACTCCATCACGTAGTAAAACACACTGATGCCGAGCGCCGGTACGAGCACCTCCTCAATGTAGGTCTTGGCACGCTGTTCAAAGTACAGCAAGCGGATCTCCTCCTGCTCCGCAAGGAGGGTGGCAAAGGTGTGACGAGTCCCAGCGCTGGCTGTGCAGCGACCGACCGGGCAGGCGGCGGCGGCGCGGACCGTGAGGTTGTACTTGAGGCTGCCGCCGGTGGCTTCGGTGAGGACCGCCTTTGGAGGTAGGGAGGGGGCGGTGGCGGTGAGGGAGGCTGCGGTGAGGGGCGGTGGCGGTGAGGGAGGCTGCGGTGAGGGAGGCTGCGGTGAGGGAGGCTGCGGTGAGGGGCGGTGGCGGTGAGGGAGGCTGCGGTGAGGGTAGCGGTGATGGCGAAGGGAGGGGAGTGGCGAGTGGAGAGGTGGCGGGGCGGGGAGAGGCCAGAAGGCGAGGGGGAGGGTGGGAGGCGGCAGGGAGGGAGAGGCGGTAGGCGAGGCGGGCGGCGGAGGAGAAAAGAGCGGCGGCGGTCGGCAGGCTGCAGGGAGAGGCGAGGGGGTGTCTTGTCCGTGTGTCCCTGTGTCGCCATGTGTGCCGCCAGCATCTGTCCTGCGTCCACCCCGCGCTGGTGAGCCCGTCGAGTCTATCTATCGCAGGACACGCGCCTTTGGGATGGACTTGTCGCAGACGAAGCGGACGACCATCGAGCGGCCCGCCGCGCCCCCCGGGCTCGATCCGAATCCGCAGCGTGTCGGCCCCAGCGGCGGTGCTGCGCGGGAGGCGGCCGCGGGCACGCTGGGCTCGATCAGCGGCTTCCCTCAGTTGCTCCGTCCGAAAGCACGGATTCGGCGGCCGTTCGTGGCTTCAATTTTACGGATGTCTTGGCACCAGCTGAAGGCTTGGGTCCGACATCGCCGGATTCGTGCACGGTATTCGGATTTTGCTATTTGCTCGTGTGGGGGTATATCGCAGATTTGTCAATGGTACCGCGTCTGCGACGCGGGCGCCTTGCGGGCAGAGCCCTTAGCCACCCTTTTATCTTGCGCGGTCAAAAATTCTGGGGCCGAAATCTCGATTTTTAAGCTATCAGGGGGTGTTTCTGGGACCATATGCGACCACTTCACCCGCCCCGGGAGGACTGGATCAGTTGCGACCTATCTTGCACCATCCTGGTGTGAAGTCGGCCTTAAAATTCTTATTTCGTGCCAGTCCGTGCCAGACTGTTTTCCTTTTTTTCATTTTTTTCCAATTTTAAGAAAGAAAGAACTGGCGCGAGAAAGAGACTCGCAACGGTGCTCTGCCGCGGACTCAACGGTGCGCGCGACAAGCCCAAGATGACGGACTCAACGGTGCTCTGCGTCAAGCCCGAGGAGAAGACGCCGCAGTGCACGCCAAATCTGCTGCCGTGCGACATTAGCTCCACTGGGCCGGCACCCGTCTCCGCCTACTTTCACCCGAGCGAGGCCGCGAGCGACGGAGGGCGCACCGCCCACTTCAGAGGGCGGCAGCTTCGTGGGCGCCACCTCCCGCTCCCTGCCGGCTACGAGGGCCTGGTGCGTCCGACGCACCAGAGAGCGAGTGCTGTGCAGCCGCCACAATGCACGTTCACCGCCGAACCCTCCGCCGCCGGCAGGTCTTGCAGGACACCGTTGCTGCCTCGATTGCGGATGGCGAGGAGCGGCGGTGGGTCGAGCGTGGCACGTTCTCCGAGCTGGGCTACTGGAAGCACGACGACCCGACCGCTGCCACCGACCCAATGGCCAAGGCCATGGACTTCTGCCGCCTCGCAGGGGTGCTGCACGGCCACCACGCCCCGCCACCCCAGGTGTGATCTGTAATTGGGTGGTACCCGGGGGCCTGAGCGGCGTGGATGGACGTTGTGTGTCGGTGTACTGTCTACTGTGTGTCGTGTGTGCGTATATCCTTTGTGTGTTTGGTGTCGGCGCACCCGACGGCTCGCTCTCACAACCAATGGCTCGGGACCGGCGCGAAGCCTCGCGTCGGGGTCATCTCTCGCCTCTCGGCTTGTTTGACTAAATGACCGCGCACGCCAGCGCGCCACACCCACGGCCCGCGCCTCTCAGCTCTCTCACGCGTCACGGCGTAAAAATCGGCTTCCCCTCTCTTCTGGCGCGCTCTTCCTCCGCCACGTGCTCCTCCAGCAAGCGAAGAGTGGTCTGGACGATGTCCTCGACGGAAGCCATCGCGCCCATGCCGGTGTCGCCTTGCGGCGGGAGGAGAGCGTGGGCAGGCGGCGAGGCGCAGGGCGGCGGCTCGACGGGAGAGGGGAGGGAGTAGCGCGCGCTGCGCACCGCACGCGAGGGTCTTGCTGACCGGCGGGACGACGTGCACGCCCCGCCCCGCGAGGACCTCCACGTGCTGCGAGGTGACTCGCTGGTGCCACCTGCCGGCCCAGAGGGAAGAGCTTGTCTGGAGGGCTTCGGGGGGGGGCTCTCTCCCCTCTGTGGGGGGAGGAGGGGTGGCGGAGGAGGTGCGGCGCGGTGTGGGCGCGCGCATGAAGGTGTTCATGGCGGGCGCGACGACAAAGGGCCGCTCGATGCAGCGCGGCCCGTAGGCGGCCTTGAGTGGCGCCGCAAACGCGTCGTCGAGGTCGTAGTACCTGAGAAGAGCACACACATTCTCTCTCTCTCTCCTGTGGCCTGGGGTCGGCCGGCAGCGCGTGGGGCTGGCGCCACGCTCTCACGACGGAGCCGAGGAGAGAGCCGCACAGGCCGAGCGCGCAGCTCGCCTGCGGCAAGAGAGGAGACTCAGCCGGACTTTGCAGCGGAGGAGGAACCGCAGCGCGGCTGCTCGGCCGCCAGTGTGTTTGCGCAGAGCGGCGCGATCAGCAGCAGTCGATTCCGCTTGGCCAGCTCGATGTGCAGGACCGGGTCGGTTCCAACCGCGCCGTACGCCGCCCACTCGTCGCTGTCGCGGTACATGCGCATCGCCGGGATCTCGCCGCCGCCGGAGCTGGCACCGCCGCCAGCAGCCGCGGCCGTCATACAGCGCTCGGCATATTCTGTGGTGAGGGCAAGCAACTTTTCCCACGGCTGGCCGCCTCGGTACGTGGCCTGCGTGGGACAGCGAATCGCGTCAGCCCGGCGCTTGTCTCCGCCAAAGCAGACGAGCGAGCGAGCCTGAAGCAGCTTGACCGCCGACTCGGTGAGAACGACGTCGACGCTGACGCCGTGCGAAAGGAGCGCCTCACAAAGCTCCGGCGCCTTGACTGCGGCGACGCTGCCTGTAACACCCAGGAGGACGTGTCGGGCCGACATGGGGGAGTACAACACACCTTTTTGAGACGTGCGCACTTAGATCAACCTCTTGGTGTGAAGCTCGCACCTCAACCTCTCACAGGCCAGCGCACAGCGCCATAGGAGGTATTTTCTTCTCAATAACAAGGCTGTGAACAGCTCGTTGTGTTGTGTTTTTGTGTGAACAGCTCTCGCGCGCCGCCGTCTGTGGCGACGCGCAGAACATCAACAACGCTGCTCGCAACATGCGTGTCGCGCACTCGTTCATGACCGGTCTCAATGTCCCACCCCCCTGCGCGCGGGCCTTCTAGGCCCGCGGGTAGTCTCCCCCCATCCCCAGGGCCTCCAGGGCTCGCACCTCAACCTCTCACAGACCAGCGCATAGCGCCATAGGATGTATTTTCTTCTCATAACAAGGCTGTGAACAGGCGGCTCCCACCTCGATGGGTTATGATATCACTCCTGCACTGGCATTGAAGAGGGGATCAACATTCAACAAACAAGGAATCGAGCGAGGGTGACCGCATGTCTGCATCAGACGTGTCATCCGTCCCGATCGTGACCAACCAAAGCCACCCCCTCTTCGTAGATAGAGCCCATTCTGAGGGGTCCTGATTCCAAAGCCGCTCCCAGCCGCACCCGCCAAGCACCTGCCCGACCGTGTTCGAACGCTGTGCCGAACACGGTCAGAACATGGGCTGATCACGAAAGGATCAAGGTCCGGAAATAGGACCGTCACCACGGGGCTCACCCTGTTCCGACCCTGATCCGACCCTGATCCGACCATGTTCAAAGTGATGACGGTCGGAACAGGTCAGTACTCAGCTTCGGTCTGATCACGGTCGGATCAAGGTCGGAACAGGTCAGAGTGGTACCCTCCTTAGGGGTGAACCTTCTTTTGTACCAGGCTAGGATTGAGAGCAGCCTCGCTCTCAATCCTAGAAGTCGAAGGATTGTGAGCAGCACACTCCTCGCAATCGTAGCATCTCTGTGCGATTGCGAGCGCCTACGCTCAATCCTACATCTTCTAGGACTAAGAGCAGCTCCGCGGCTCCCAAGATGACATAGATGACTGGTGACGCCTACGACTACTACCAGCGCGCTCGCAATCCGAGCAAAGTCTAGGATTGCGAGCAGCACTGCTCACAATCCTAGCGACAAGCCTCCGACTGCGAGCAGCAGCGCTCGCAATCCTAGAACTTTCGCCGATTGCGAGCGACACCGCCCACAGTCCTACGACTTCTAGGATTGCGAGCGGGTCCCCTCGCAATCGGTGCGATCACTGTTGGAATGTGAGGAGACCCCCCCGGCGCGCTCACTCACAAGCGCTCGCGGCTGGAGCGATTGGGAGCGCCCCCTGTGCGGCTGCTAGCAATCCTTGGATCTTTGGTACGATTGTGAGCACCGCCGCTCATAGTCCTCAAGATGAAGGATTGCGAGCGCTACTGCTCGCAATCGGAGGCATGTTGCTAGGATTGTGAGCTAAGGCCTAAGCTGCTCGCAACCCCTAGAGTTTGCTCGGATTGTGAGCGCGCTGGTAGTAGTCGTGGGCGTCACCAGTCACCTTGGGAGCGGAGCTGCTCTTAGTCCTAGAAGATGTAGGATTGCGAGCGTAGGCGCTCACAATCGCACAGAGATGCTACGATTGCGAGGTCCGAGGAGTGCTGCTCACAATCCTTCGACTTCTAGGATTGAGAGCGAGGCTGCTCTCAATCCTAGCCTAGTGATCTGTGATCTGTAAGGGTCCGCCCGCAGGCGCATTTTGTGTAGCCTAGTAGTACAAAAGAAGGTTCACCCCCCCTGATCGTCCTTCCAAAATCCTGAGGTGGGGACCCTGTGCTCCTCCCATCCCTCGCTTTCTTCTTTCTTTTCATTTTTGGTCGCTAAAGAACACTCCAAGTGCTCCATCCAAGTCCGACTGCACTTTCGACGCGCGCGGCGCCGTGTCGAACCTCCGGATCGTGCCTCAGGCGAGAAGCTCCCCCGTTGGCTGACAGGCTCTCCGCCCTCGGGCCGCCTTCTCGCCCCTAGCCGTCCCCCAGTGCGCCTGCGGCGCGATTTTAGCGATTTCTATAAGTCCGGACACGTGTCTATCTAGAGCGATTTTGCTTGACTTGCTTGGTCGAATCTAGCTAGAGTGCTAGACGTGCGGGGTCTAGTGCGGGGTCCGTTTCTCCCTCTCTCCCTCTCTCCTCCCTCTCCTCCTGGTCTGGCCTCCGCGCCCGGACGGCGAGGAAAAATTCGCAGACTAAGGATAACCCATCACTGAGCCGACGATGCTACGGGTAGCCCCAGGGTGCCGCCCACCCCAATACCCTCGGGCACTTGCCTGCGCCCTGGCCGCGCATGCCGCGCACGCACGCGCACGCGCACGCACACGCACACGCGCGCACGCCCGCGCACGCCCGCGCACGCCCGCGCACGCCGCGCACGCGCGCGCACACGCTCCGCGCACGCTCCGCGCGCACGCCGCACTACGCGGCACTGCGTGGCACTGTGTGGCGCTTCGCCGATCTGAGCAGGGAGGGAACCTGGCTGGGCGTTTTGAAATTCCGTGCAAGGGGATGCCGAGGTAACGAGGTATGCCGCAGGCCGGGATGGAGTGAGATCTTGCGGGGCAGGGCGTGGGTTAGCGCGCGAGGGCGCAGGCAAGTGCCCGAGGGTATGGTGGTGGGCGCCACCCTGGGGCTACCCGTAGCATCTTCATCTCAGTGATGGGTACAGTGGGTTGCGGGCATTAAGAAAACATCGCATTAAGAAACCACGCCGAGCGATTTCCGCAAAAATCTAAGAAACCACGGCGCGCCGCAGGCGCGGCCCCGAGAAAAGGCCGGACACGAATGTGAATGAATGGGAGCCCCAGCTCAAAATTTCTCTTCGCCTGCGGCGCGCGCACTTGTCACTTTCCAAGTCTGCGGTGTTCTGAGTGGAGTAGATGGACGCGTGTGTGTGCGTTTTCCCGTCATCCAGAGAGCCGACTCGGCGGCAGACTCTGGCATCGCCCTCGCGGACCGCAGCTTGTACCTCTTACCTAAATAAAAATCCTTCGGGCCGGCTCTCTCTGGCTTGAGTGCCGGCCGGAGCTAAGATTAAATATTCTTAGCTTCGCCCTTGCCTCCGACGCTAGAGACAGTCACACCCCAGTATCAGACCAGGGGGAGTGCCCCCCTCCCCCACCTGCCCTGCTTACACAGGATAGCATGCCCCGAGAACGGCGACATTTGGCGGGGGGAACCAGGGAAGGAGGTTCGGTTTTGCCTTTTTCTGTGCTCTCGGGGGAATGTTCTCTCGGCGCCCATGGCCTTCTGAGGTTTCGTACTAATGACGTCCTTCTTGGCACTTCGGGCGTCGGTGTGTGCGTATACTGTGGTGTCTAATTCCCCCGGTTTTTTTATTATATTTATTTTTATTTTATGCTATATAGGCCGCCACGTACGGCCCCCCTCTCACATGAACCGATCTCTGGCTGGCTCCCCTCTCCGCGAGCGGTGAAGGTCGCCAGTTCGAAACCGGCTCCGACCCTTACTATATTATTTTTTTCTCACCTGAAGCGGGCTCGATTTTGCTTTAGGTGCCTCCTCGATTCGATCCAGCGTTCTCAGGCAGTCGCCTGGTGCGTGTTTCGTTTTCGTCATGGGATACCCGGCCGGAGCTAAGAAACCACGGCGTGGGGTGGATGAGGGCTGTGGAAAGGCTTATAGAAACGGCGCCGTGCCGGGCATCCTGTTTTCTTAATGCCCGCAACCCACACTGTATCCTAAGCACTTG
>NW_005198108.1:29029-29874 GCF_000372725.1 Emiliania huxleyi CCMP1516 | reverse complement strand
TAGTCCTAGAAGATGTAGGATTGCGAGCGTAGGCGCTCACAATCGCACAGAGATGCTACGATTGCGAGGTCCGAGGAGTGCTGCTCACAATCCTTCGACTTCTAGGATTGAGAGCGAGGCTGCTCTCAATCCTAGCCTAGTGATCTGTGATCTGTAAGGGTCCGCCCGCAGGCGCATTTTGTGTAGCCTAGTAGTACAAAAGAAGGTTCACCCCCCCTGATCGTCCTTCCAAAATCCTGAGGTGGGGACCCTGTGCTCCTCCCATCCCTCGCTTTCTTCTTTCTTTTCATTTTTGGTCGCTAAAGAACACTCCAAGTGCTCCATCCAAGTCCGACTGCACTTTCGACGCGCGCGGCGCCGTGTCGAACCTCCGGATCGTGCCTCAGGCGAGAAGCTCCCCCGTTGGCTGACAGGCTCTCCGCCCTCGGGCCGCCTTCTCGCCCCTAGCCGTCCCCCAGTGCGCCTGCGGCGCGATTTTAGCGATTTCTATAAGTCCGGACACGTGTCTATCTAGAGCGATTTTGCTTGACTTGCTTGGTCGAATCTAGCTAGAGTGCTAGACGTGCGGGGTCTAGTGCGGGGTCCGTTTCTCCCTCTCTCCCTCTCTCCTCCCTCTCCTCCTGGTCTGGCCTCCGCGCCCGGACGGCGAGGAAAAATTCGCAGACTAAGGATAACCCATCACTGAGCCGACGATGCTACGGGTAGCCCCAGGGTGCCGCCCACCCCAATACCCTCGGGCACTTGCCTGCGCCCTGGCCGCGCATGCCGCGCACGCACGCGCACGCGCACGCACACGCACACGCGCGCACGAACGCGCTCGCCCGCGCTCGCCCGCGCTCGCTGCG
>NW_005198108.1:19593-20842 GCF_000372725.1 Emiliania huxleyi CCMP1516 | reverse complement strand
CGAGGGGAGAGGCAGGAGCGAGGGGAGAGGCAGGAATGCCCCGAGGAGGGTCCGGGGAGGCAAGGGGGGGGGGGGGGGGGGCCCCAAAAAAGAGGAAACGGGAAGGGGAGGCGGAAAAACCCCTTGGCCGTTTTTGCCCCCCATGCCTCCCGGGCCAAAACCACAAATGGCCTGTCCGGGGGAAAAACCGCCTTGGCCCCACCCGCCGCCCCCGGCTTGAATTGGACCCCCCCCCATTTACGAAAACCCGCCGCCGCCGCCTCCAAACCCGCCGCCTCCGCCGCCTGACCCGCCGCCTCCCCAGCCTCCGCCGCCGAGGCCTCCGCCGCCTCCGCCGCCCATCCCCATCATCGCTCCTCCGCCTACACTCCAGCACACCTCGGCTCATCTCGGCTGACCGCCGCCGGGCCGCCGCCCCTCTTGCCGCCGGCGCCGGCTCCCATGCCACCGCCCCCGCCCATCCCGCACTGCGCGTGGCCGCAGCACTGCCCCGCACAGCACCCGCCGGCGCCCATGCCGCCGCAGCCCGCCATCATCCCAGCGCCGCCCATTCCGCCATAGCAGCCGCCGACGCCGCAGCCGCCGCCGCCGCAGCCTTGTGGGCAGCGAGGCGGCAAGTGAGGTCGCGCGCCCATTCGGGGCTGCCCCAACCCGCCCCTCCCCCAGGCGTGTCTTTGGGTGGTGTGGGAGGGGGAGGGAGGAGAGGGGCAAGGACATGGAGAAGAGGGGCTCGAAGCCGAGTGGAGGGGGGACTGCATCCGTGGGGCGGGTGGGAGGGGCGGGTGGTGGTGGCGGCGGGTGGCGGGTGGGTGGGCTGCCCGCACCGCCGCCCATGCCTCCCATCCCGCAACCAGCGCCCATGCCGCCCATGCCTCCCATGCCTCCGCCGCCCATCGCGCCCATCCCACACCCTGCGCCCATGCCGCCCACGCCTGACCGCATCGGCACACGGGCTGAGGGGGGGAGCCACGGTCTCGTGAAGCGTCGCGTGGAGGCGAGGGCTGCGGATGGAGCGCGCAATGCAGCTGAGCACAGCACATCGCGTCTCTTCTGAAGCGCTGCGCTGGCAGTGGCAGGGAGTCCTCCGTCTCCTGTCCGGCATCTCTCGCCCCCTCGCACCTCCCATCGGACCAGCGCAGCTTCCAGCGCAGCATCCCCCCCCGCCCATCGCGTTGCCCGTGCAGCACCCGCCGCCGCTGCCTCCCGCCCCGTACCCAAGAGGCCCTCCGAAGCCGCTCATGCTGCCGCA
>NW_005198108.1:12617-18848 GCF_000372725.1 Emiliania huxleyi CCMP1516 | reverse complement strand
CCACCGCTGCGCCCCCCGAAGGGCCGGGGTGGAGGGGGGGAAAGGTTGGCTCGCCTGCCCTGAGCGGGAGCCGCCACGCATGACGAAGACCTCCTCGACCTCACCGTGCTCCGCAAAGATCTGCGACGCGGCGCCAGGCGGCCCGGGGGTGAGAAACGCGCCGCGCGGGCGTGGGAGAGGTGTCGCGTTGGACAGGTCTCGCTCCCGCCAGCCACGGTGCGGTGGCTTTGGAGCTGGTGTGCGGCGGCAGGGCGCGAGATTCACCTCCTTCAGGGTCTCCTCGTCAGTACCCGGAGGCGCACCTGTGGCGTGGGGACGCGGTGGGAGCCTTAATCCACGGAGCGTCCGACTTAGGCCCAGTCTCCCTCACGCTGCCGCCGCCCTTTTTGTGCGCGGCGTGCAGCAGACTCGAGGCAGCAGCCGTATGCCCATGCCGGCGGCCGTGTGGGGTGGGGATCTGTGGCAAGTGCGGCCACGCGCGGGCGGTGCAAGTGCGTGGGCGCTTGGTGAAAGAGACCAACCATGCACCAACTCTAGCCGGGAGATAGGCTGACGCCGGCCTCTGTGGCCGCAAGGCTAGTCTACGCGAGCTGGGGCGCGCACCCCCGATGAAGAGCTTGTTCTCCGGGTTGGGCGTCGCCACCAGCGCCATCCGCGGCCCGCCCCGCCGCTCCTCGGGGCACGGCCGGTCGTAGCGGGCTTGTGTCTGATGCTCTCTCTTGATGCAAATTCTGGCTTCGCCGAGAAAACTCGAACGGCGGAAAAGATAGTCAGACTGATATAGGGACGGCCGCGAGGTGGCATGAAGGTTGCAGCGAGAAGCGGCGAGAGACTGCGAAAAGAGATACGAAGAGGCAGACTCCCCAGGGTGGGCGACGGCTAGCGCACCACACTCCTCTCCTTAAAATCCCTACTGAGCCGTATGCCACGGCTAGCGCACCACACTCCTCTCCTTAAAATCCCCACACAACACCTACTAGACGTTCTCGTTTCTTAGATCTATGACGTAGCATCTCGACTGATTGGCTTTCGGTGATGGCTGCTGCCCCAAAGAGGGTTCGGCCCTCACTTCTGGTCGTCGGGTCGACGCTCAGCACGCGCAATCAGGCCAGCAACGCGCATTGTAACGACGTCACCAACGGCGTTGCGTCGATATACTGCTTGCAGGACGCGTCTGCCGGCACACTGAACGCCGCCACCGGACACGCTGGCGTGGTCACGGTAGACAATCGCTTCGCGAAGGACCCGCGGCAGACGGGCTTGTCAGCGGCAGACCCGACTGAGAGCGACGCAGTGGCCAACAAGCTGTCCAAGTTCTGCTGGGAATGGAAAGATTCTCCACAGGCTGGAAACTACGACGCGCCGCGTCGGCTCCTCCGACCCCAATGGCCTCTGCTCGCTGTGGCGGACGAGCAAATTAATCGGTTTGCTTGCCACTCACTCCGTGCGCGCTCCCAGCGCCGAGCCGCGGCTCCACGCGCCACCTGGGCTGCCTCTGGCACGGCCGGGGTCCGCCGAGAGGCTGGGCTTGGCCGGCGGCGCGACGCGTGGCCTGTGCTGCGGCCATCTCGGACGTTCAAGCGGCGCCAGCCAGCGGCTCGGCCGCGCATCCTTCAACGCCGCCACGACCGGGATGAGAGAGCCCGGTGTCGAGCCCTGGTGCGAGCTGCATGCGAGGGGCGGCTGTGGCCACAGCAGGTTCACCAGATGGACGTCAAAGCTGCCGTCGGCGTGCTGTCGTGGGGAGTGCCCGAGACCGCTGCAGAGGAGCCGAGTGCAGTGGCGAGCCAGGGGCGGCCTGGGTCACCAAGTGGTGGTCCTTGCCCATTCTGAGCAGGGCTGTGCTTTGGTGGGGTTGTGCTTGGTGGTGTGCAGCGAGGCGCCGCTGTCGCTGCCATCATGGGCTCCGATCCGGGTCTCGCGTGGATGGAAATCATCGGCTGCAACTACTTCCTCTGTGCGTATCTCACATTCTTACTGAAGCGTTTTCTTTCTATTGCATCATCGGCCGCTCTCTCTCTCTCTCTCTCTCTCTCTCTCTCTCTCTCTCTCTCTCTCTCTCTCCCTCCCTCTCCCTTCCTCCCTCCTTCCCTCCCTCCCTCCTCCCTTCCCATCTACGGCCGCTTCAGGGACGGACGATATCGTCCGTCCCTGAGGCAAAGTTGTTGGATAAAGAAGAAAAGAATCGCCACCGGAGATGCACGCCTGCACCGCATCGGCGGTCAGGCTGTTGTCCTCTCTACTAGGGCCCTTGAGCGCGTGCCTCCGGCAGCACCGACCCCACGGAGACGTCGGCCGGAAGCGCGCCCAGCACGCCTCGCACGTCAGCGCCCCTCGGCGGCAATCTTGATGCGCCCGGGCGCGGCCGCTGAGGTGCCTCCCGCGCCACGGCCCCGTACTCACCGCTTGCCACCACCGCCGCCCTCCGCCTCGCCGCCGCCGCCGCCGCCGCCCTGAGCGCCTCCACCTCGCCCTCTCCGCCGCCTCCCTCCGCCTTGGCGTCGCCGCCGCCTCCCTCCGCCTCGCCCTGGCCTCCGCCTCCCTCCGCCTCACCCTCGCCGCCGCTTCCCTCCGCCTCGCCCTCGCCGCCGCCGCCGTCCGCCTCGCCCTCGCCGCCGCCGCCGTCCGTCTCGCCCTCGCCGCCGCCGCCGTCCGTCTCGCCTCGCCGCCGCCCCTGTCGGCCTCGCCCTCGCCGCCGCCTCCCTCCGCCGCGCCCTCCACCCTCGCCGCCGTGGCCCTCCGCCTCGCCGTCACCGCCGCCGCCCTCCGCCTCGCCCTTGCCGCCAGCGTTGCGGCGGCCTGCCTCGCCACACACATCCGGGCGCGCGCAACAGCTATGGCCCTCTCCTCTCCGGCAAGCAAAAGTCGGCCCTGCTCAAGCAGAAGCGCGCGGAGCAGCAGCAGCGGTCCGCGTCCAACGCCCGCGCAGGCGGAAGCGCCGACGCCGCCGCGCCGGCGGCCGGCGAGGCGGCTGAGAGTCAAATGGTGCAGCGGGTCTCTCGCGGCGGCGACACGAACCGGCTGTCGACCGCCTTCGTGCGCGAGGACGACCAGGCCGTGCAGGGGCGCCGGCTGCGCGGCGCCGAGCCCTTTGGCTGCGCGGCGGCCGCGGCGGCGCCTCTCGCGTTTGAGCCAGCCGGCGAGAGCCTGGGGCTTCCCACGCGGGCGCGCGTCGAGGGCGCGAGCGCGGCACCTCAGGAGGTTGCCGAGCGGACCGCCTTTGAGGCGTGGCTCGCGTCTGTCCACGGCGGCTGCCGCGCCGACGCACTCTCGCCCTTTGAGCACAACTTGGAGGTGTGGCGCCAGCTGTGGCGCGTCGTCGAGCGGAGCGACGTCGTCTGCATCGTGGCCGACGTGCGGAACCCGCTGCTGCACGTGCCCGCCGCGCTGTACGAGCATTGCGCCGCGCGGCCCTCGCTGCGCCTCGTCATCGTCCTCTCAAAGGTCCGGCCTCGTCTCGCAGCGTGGCGGCTGAGCAGCCGCGTCTCTTTACGCCTCCGCGCGTGAACAGGTCGACCTCGTCTCGCGCAAAGCGCTGGAGCGGTGGCGTGAGGCGCTGTCCCGCCGCTTCCCGCGCGGCGCGGCTCGCCACCTTCTCCTCCAAGGGAAGGGAGGTCGGCGGCTCGCTAGGCGGAGGCGTCGCCTCGCGCCGAAAGGCGCTCGGCGCGCCGCGGGGCGACGCACGGTGCGCGAGTACGTCGAGGGCGTCGCAGAGGCGCGCGGCGTCGTCCTGCCGCCGCCCGACGGCGAGGCGGAGGGCGCAGGCCGGCGTGCGGCCGGCGCGGCGGCCGGCGGGGAGGGCGGGGAGGAGGAGGAGGAGGAGGCCCCGAGGCGCGGGCGGAAGAGCCTTCTGGAGAGGGCGAGGAGGGCGGGGAGGAAGCCGAGGAGGGTGAAGGGGGGGGCGAGGAGGCCGAGGAGACGGCGGCGGTGGCAGCGGGCGGCGGCGCGTGCGAGCGCGATACAGTCACCGTCGGCTTCGTGGGCCATCCAAACGTGGGCAAGACGTCCCTGCTCAACGCGTTGGTGGGCCGCAAGGTTGCATCGGTCTCGCGCACGCCGGGCCACACGAAGCACCTCCAGACGTGGGAGCTGACGCCTCACCTGACCATCTGCGCTTCGCCCGGCCTCGTCTTCCCCGTCGCCGGAGTGCGCGTGCACGGTGTGGTACGAGTGCTGCAGCTCTTTCCGATTGCGCAGGTGCGCGAGGCCCTCTCGGCGGTGCGGCTGCTCTGGCTTGCGCTCGACTTGCCGCGCATGTACAACATGCGCCCCGCAGAGCCCTGCGACGACGAGGACGAGCTCTCGCCCTTCGGCTTCTGCGCCGCGCTCGCCAAGCGGAAGGGCTACCACCGCCGCTACCGCCGTCCGTCTCGCCGTCGCTGCCGCCGCCCTACGCCTCGCCCTCGCCGCTATCGCCGTCCGTCTCGCCGTCGCTGCCGCCGCCCTACGCCTCGCCTTCGCCGCCCGCCGCCCTTCCGCCTCGCCGCCGTTGCCGTCGGCTTTGCCCTAACCGCCGCCGCCGTTGACGTCGCCGCCGCCGCCACCGCCATCGACCTCGCAGTCACCGCCGCCTTCCTCCGTCTCGCCCTCGCCTCTGCCTCCCTCCGGCGGCGGCGGCGCGGCGGCGGCGCGCGCGCTGGTCGGCGCGAGCGGGAAGGGGACTCAGCTCTCGCCGCAGCAGCGCGTCTCTCTCGACGAGGCGCTCGCTTCCCTCGCCGCGCCGCCAGGCGGCGCGGCAGACGCTGCCGGCGCGGCAGAGGCGAAGGGCGGCCGATGCGGTGGCGAGCTACATGCTCCCTCTGGCGGCGGCGGCTGCCCGTGCGGGCTGCGTCCCGTGCGAGGGGTCCCACATCGAGGTCCCGATGAAACGCGAAGACCAAACGCGGCGGTCGGCGGGCAGTCTCGTCGGTGAACGCATCTTGACGAAGGAGCGTTGACGCATGTTTCAGAGGAATGTTGTTGCCGCATGTTGGGCTTAACTTGTTGCATGTTGCAAGGGCATGTTGTCAAACTAATTGCGGGGAATGAAGGTGCGTTATCTAAGTGTGATGTCCATGTTTTGCCACGAAATCGGGGGATGCATGTTGCTATGTTGCTTGATCGTCGTTGTGCAATATGCACACAGATCGAGATTGTCGCCACCCAGGCCAGCCGGGGCAGGGGCGGAGGGCGAGGGCGGAGGGCGGAGGGCGAGGGCGGAGGGCGGGATGGGCGCCAAGCGGGAGGGAGCGGTAGAACAGTGTGAGGGGTGAGGGAAGGATTCCTGCACCTTGCCAGTAGGGTGTTCGATGAGGCGGGAGCGCACAGGCATGGAGCGATGGAGCGCGCCCAGCGATGTGCCGGCTGGATTACGCGCGCTAGTTTCGGCTCACATGCCCTCCACTCTCGACGAGGTCGAAGTGGCGCTCGCGGCGGCCAGACTGGGGCCCCACCCCAGTCTCGGCGAGTACGATCTGCAGGAGCTCGAGATGGCGATCGCGCTTTTGGGCCCGCCAGAGCCGTTTCGCGAACCCGTTCCGCGCACCGGGCCAGCCGAGGCGCGCCTCCAAGCCTTGGAGTCATGACCGTTGCGGCTCGGCAGACTCGAGTCTAGATCCCATAGCACACAAACAACGCACACCACCACCGGCACTCAACCCCTCTCTCAGACCCGGGAGCATGCTTCGATTGGGCTCCCGCCGATCCCGCCATACACACTCTCTGCACTTGTGGCGCCAGCACCCCGTTCTCCACTCGCCCTCGTAGGTGCCGCCCGGCTTTGGTCCTCGCCCCGTGCTGGTGCCCGGCTTTGCTCTTTGCCGTCGCCCGCAGTCGGTGCCGCCTGCTCCGGTGCCAGCGGTGCTCCTGGGCGGGGGCACGACCCAAGGCGGCGTGATCGGGGCGACGCAGATCAGCCTTGACCCTTGCGACCTGCCCCGAGAGCGGTGCGTTGCGCCCGGAGGATGCTTGTCTGGCAAGCTGCACAGCACGTTGCAGGCGCAGGCTGCCCGCCCCCTTTGTGAGCACACACGGCCTCCGACCCGTCTCTAGACACCGCCCCGGCCGCTCGGCCCTGAATTGCCCGCCCCCGGTGAATTGCCCGTCCCCGAGTGTCTGCAGGCGGTGGGGCCGTGCCCATCGGGTGGGGGATGTGCCTCGACCAGGTCAGATGCCTTCCGCTCCCGCTCCTCCCCGCCACCATCCTCCGCGCGGCCCCTTCCCTGTCGCAATCTTCTTTAATTCCCCGGGGGG
>NW_005198108.1:0-12517 GCF_000372725.1 Emiliania huxleyi CCMP1516 | reverse complement strand
TCCCCCTTTTGCCGTCATGTCCCTTTACTCCCGTTCCTTACCGACGCCACAGCCCCTTGCGCCCCCCTCCCTACCCCCCTCCATGCCTTCTCCCTTCCCCCCGCACCCCCCCTCTACCCTCCGCTGCCACAACCCACCTCTAATCACCACCGCCGTCGCCGCTGCGCAGCTTCGCCACCGAGCCGTCGCTGCTGCAGCGCGTTGCCACCGAGCCGCCGCCGCAGGCCGTCGCCCCCCCCTTCGACGAGCAGTCCCCCCGGTTCGCCGTTTGCTGGGGAAAGCAGATGCCGGGGTGCGACTGCAGAGTGCTTCTCCCCTTGATTGGGCCAGACCGGCGGTGCATGAGGGAACGATTCTGCGACCAGTGCATCAAGAAGGGCGTGCTCGTGCTGTCGTCGCACGTCTTCCTGGCTCCGCCCAGCTTTCAAAACGACAGGCGAGGCGGCCCGGGTGCGGACAAGGCGTTTTGGAACAAGCCGAAGGACCACGTGCCGCCGTACCGAGTTGTGAACCAGACGAGCACCTGCCAGGGGCGCGCGCTGGTCATTCTGCGTGACGACCCCGGGCCCAGCGCGCTGCACGGTCTCGACCCCATCTCGTCCATCGCGGACAACATGGGGCAGACCCAATATGGACCTCTCGCGCCGCGCCTGCTCTTCCGCATTCGAAACCAGACGTTTGTGCCCGTCTGCTTTGTGTCGGACAGCGGAGGCAGCAGCAGCGTCTGCCAGCGTCTGGCAGTGGAGGCGACGGGCGGCGCAGGGGGGGCAGCGGCCGGCAGCAGCAGCAGCGCGGGCGGCGCCACATGCTCCGCGGGGGGGAGCGAGTCGGCCGTGTCCAGCGCGCACTCGCCCTCCGTGCACACGCCGCTGCTGGCCGCCGCCTCGGCAGCGACGGCGGTGCACACGCCGCTGCTGGCCGCCGCCTCGGCAGCGACGGCGGCGCCGCCGGGCGCGTATCAAGGCCTGATCGGGCACTGCATCTCTACAAACAGTCACCGGTTACTTTTCCCTCCATATAGGCGAGCCGACGCGGTCGCCCAGCGCGAGGCTGTTCAGCCCACCGCGCGTCTTGCCCTCCGTGGCCCCAGCGCCGACGGGACAGGCGGCGGTGGAGGCGGTGGGACAGGCGGGAGGGCCAGAGGGGGCCTCGCCTCTCTCCATCCTCTCGATGCCGCCTCCCCGCGGGAGCTCCTTCGCGTGGCGCGACTGCGGCGCGATCAGCTTGCGCGAGCCGCACGCCGCTGCCGCCAGCGACGCCACTGCCAGTGCCGACGGCGAAGTGGGGTTCCCGCAGGCCGGGAGGATGCCGCGCGTAGCCGCCGCGACTCCGCCGCCGCCTTCACCTCTGCCCCGACAGTCGCCGCTCCCACTCCTTGGATCGATGCCGCTTCTCCCAGGCTGGAGTTCGGTGATGATGACGCCGCCGCCGCCGGAGCACGCGGCGGCGCACGGCAATCGGGCGTTTCCGCGGCCGCGCAGCTCGGTCATGGACGCGCGTCCGCGGAGGCGCTCGGACGTGGACGCGCTCTGCCGTGAGGGGAGGGGCCACACCGTGGAGGCGCCTCTGTGGGGGCGCGAGGCGCGGCTCCTCCCGCCGCCCACCCACCCGCCCCCCTGCTCTGTGAGCAGCATTCGAAAGCGCCAACGCACCCCCACTGACGGCGACGGCGGCGGCGAGGGGGGGGACGCCAAGGAGAGCGGCGGCGACACCGCGCCGATGCAAGCGCGTGCCGCCTCCCCGCTGGGCCGCCTGGCCCTTACCGGCGGCGGCTCCCAGTCCGGGGGAGACGGCCGCTGGCAGTGCGTCTACTGCGGCCGCTTGCTCGTCAACGCCGGCGCGAAGTCGACCCACGAGCGCTGGTGCCGTGACATGCAGGAGGCGGCGCCGGTGGCAGCGCGCGCGCCGGCGAGGCAGAGCGGACCCTCCTTTTGCCAAAAGCGGCTCGACTGCACGCGGCCGTACCGCCACCCGGGCCCTTGCCAGCCCGCTCGAGGCAGCCGCATCGTAGTCGCAGTCCTAGAAAGCACGGCGCGACACCGCCCAGTCTCATGCCTCCATGCACCGGCGCCAGGTGCGGGATCGGCAGCGGCGGCGGCGGCGGAGGCGGCGCGCCAGGTGCGGATCGGAGACGAGGTGCGTGTGCTCAAGGAGGGGCCGCACTTCGGCTCGGTCGGCGTCATTGTCGACTCGCGCTGCGGCTACTGGCGCGACCGCCACTCCCGCCAACCCCACCACCACCCCGCGCACCCCTTACCCACTGCTCCCGCCTGCCGCCCGCGCCGGCATTGCGCCAGTGCTCCGGCAGCTCACGCCCCCCCCCCCCCCCCCCCTTCCGCACGCAGGATTGTCGAGACGCACGCCGTGGACCTTGTGTACGCGCGCGGCTCGTCGCTCCAGCGGGTCGCTCCACGGGTCGACCCGCTGGAGCGACCCGCTGGAGCTCTGGGTCCGCCTCCGCCTCGGAGGCCACCACCGTCGGAGGGGCTGCTGGAGGAGTGTGAGGTGGTGGCGGAGGCGGAGGGGCTGCGGCTGCACCTCACAAGCATCAGCGCCACCGGCTACAAGGGGGTGCGCAAGCTCACCCAGCAGGCTGGCCGCTTCGAAGCGCGTCGCTACGAGGGGAACAGGACCATCTACATCGGCGTCTTCGACACGGCGGTGGAGGCGGCGGTGGCGTATGCGCGGGCGGTCGGGCAGGCGAAGGCTGAGGCCTCGCGGGGCGGCAAGGAGCGGGGCGGCAAGGAGCGGAGCGGCGGTGGCGGTGACGGAGCTCGTGCCCTCCACGAGGCGTCCGCCTCGGACCTCTTCGAGTCTCGCTTCTCTCCGCTCGGCTCGCCGTCGCTCCGCCTCGCCCCTGCCGTGCGAGCGGCCTTCGACTCGCTGCCGGCGCACGAGCAGGCGCGGCTCGCGGCCTTCCCGAACCCCTCCCCTACCCCACGGTACCCGAACCCATCCCCTACCCCACGGTACCCGAACCCCTTCCTCGCCCAGGCGCTGCGCCAAGCGCAGACCGGCGCGCCGATGGGCGGCGTGGAGGCCGCTGCCCTCGAGGCTAGCCGGATCGCTGCTGCCGCCGCCGCCTTCAGCGCCGCCACCGCCGCCGCCAGCGCGTTCAGCGCCGCGCCTGCCGGCGCGTTCAGCGCCACCCCTGTCGCCGCCGCCGCCGCCGCCCCCGTCGCCCCCGGCATGGGAGGGCCGCCCGCAGCGGCGGTCACTGCGGCGCTGCAACTCGCGGCAAAAGACGGCACGCCAACCCTCCCCTCTCCCTCCCCCGTTTCGTCCTCCCTCCCTCCCTCCGCCCCCCCTCTCCTTTCCTCCACTCTCTCTCCATCCACTCCTCCCTCCCTCCCTCCCTCCCTCCCTCTCTCCTTGCGTGCGGTGGGCCGTCGGGGCGGAGCTCGCGCTCGGAACCTTCTCGGAACTGTCCTGGCAGGCGTGGTCGCAAGCGTCGTCGGGACAGTCGAGGGGATCGTCGACACTCGCGAGGCCGCGTCCGAGCTCGAGACCGCCCGCCAGCAGCAAGAGGCGCGCGCGGCTGAGGCTGTGAAGGAGGCCGAGGCTGTGAAGGAGGCGGCGGCGGCACGGGAGGCGATCCGTGTTACCTTTGCGTCGGCAGAGGCAGCGGCGGGCGACCAGCGAAGCGGCGAGGAGGCGGCCGAGGCGGCGGCGGCGGAGAAGGCGGCGGCTGAGAAGGCGGCGGCCGAGAAGGCGGCGGCTGAGGCGGCGGCGGCGGCCGCCGAGGCGGAAGCGGCTGCTGCTGCCGAGGCTGCGGCGGCCGAGGCGGCGGCGGCGGAGAAGGCGGCGGCTGAGAAGGCGGCGGCCGAGAAGGCGGCGGCCGAGGCGGCGGCGGCCGAGGCGGCGGCGGCGGCCGAGGCGGCGGCGAAGGAGGAGGCGGTGAAGGCGCAGGCGGCCGCGGCGGCGGATGCGGCGGCGGCGGCGGAGAGGGCCGAGCGGGCGGCGCAGGTGGAGGCGAAGGCGAAGGCGGAGGCGGAGAAGAAGGCGGCGGAGGAGCTCGCTGCGCACAAGGCTGGGACAGCCCCCTGCTGCGGCCCCCTCCTCCTGCTGCTTGCCTGCCGACCTGCCTCCCCACCCTCCCCCCCCTTTCCCCCGCTGGTGCCCCCCCCCCCCCCCCCGACCCATCCCCGCGCGTGCTTGGCTCCTCAGGCTGCGTTTGAAAAGTCGAAGGCTGCGTCGACGGAGCAAGCCATGGAGGTCAACCAGCCGAGAGAGAGAGATAGAGAGAGAGAGAGAGAGAGACGAATAGTGACGCAGAGACTTCGACCAGCCCCATCTCTCCCCATCTCTCCCCATCTCTCCCCATCTCTCCCCATATCTCGCAGGTCGACAAGCCGGACGAGGCGGTGCCGGCGGCAGAGACCCGAGATCTACCCGAGATCTGCTCGACATCTATCCGAGATCTACCCGAGATGGGCCCGACCCAAGTCAGGCCGCCCCCTGCGAAGGGGGCGGTGGCGAAGCCGCTTTTAGGGGCAGGCCGCTGCTGGGTGCTGGAGACGTTAACGAGGTATGGTGCGCTCTAGGGAGAGGGCGAGCAGGCCGCCGCGGCTGAGGGAGCACTGCGGCAGCCCCTCCTGGGGGCAGAGGCATTGCGTAGCCGAGATCCGGCAGAGATGTGCGCCGCGTGGCCTCCTGCTTTCAGCGGCCTCACTTTGCTCCGTTGCAGGACATGCACTTCTCGACGTGCAAGGTCACGGACCTCAGCGCGGAGCAGCGAGAGGAGGTTCTGTCGGTCATGACGGGGCGATTCTCACACGTCGAGACGCTCACCTCGAACATGCTGCGCGGCAAGAAGGCGCACTGCTTTCGCGCTGGGACGACCGTGCCCACGATTGGCTTCTCAGTCACAATCGGCCGGATCGGCCGGCCGGACGGCGAGTGCGTCGCTGCCGCACTTTTCCGCCACGTCGCTGCTCCGGCGCGGGCGCGCTGGGTCCCTTTCACAGAGGTGACATTGCTGGCGGTGAAGGCTGGCTTCGACAAGCAGGGACGCGGCCACGCGCTGCTGGCGGAGGTTTTCTGGGAAACCCAGTTGGCGTCGCAGTCACAGTGGTTCTTTGTCGTGGCGCGCGCTGACCACCCGCTGTGGACGAAGGCATCGCTCGGACTCGAGTGGTGCATGGACCGCCGGGAGTCGGTCCTGATGCCGTGGAACCTGCTGTCCGACGAGTGCCCAAAGGGGGTCGTCTTGCACGGCCGAAAGGCGAGTGCCTCTCGACGGACAGAGCCCCCTCCCCCCCACACACACTTAGATCGGGCCGTTTTGGCTCGGTAGGTGTGCGAGAGTGCGTCCAAGGCCATCGATGCCGCCGCGAGCAAGCAGCTGGCCAAGGTGCCAACGCGCAACCGCAAGAGGACGCGCAATCAGCGCGACAAGTAGGAACGGATCGCCAAGCGCGTCCGTGTTTTTTCGCCCCCCCGGCCCTTGTTTTGTGGGGCCGCCCCCCCCCCCCCCCCCACCGCTCGCATCTTTTGTGATTCTCTCTGGACTCTGCTCGCTTGATCTGTTGCATGGTGTACGTGCATGTTATACGTGTGGCGCACTATAATCTATAAAGTAACGTTGTCATTACCACTAAGCGATAGAGCTTAGAGGCCACGCCGGTAAGCGATAGAGGCCACACCGGCGTGCGAGTAGCAGAGGAGGGGCGCGGTGGTGCGGGGAGCATCGCCGTGAGAGATGTAGAATGAGAAGGCACGAAGGCACAGATGATCAAACAGGACTACAACTGAGAACGCGATAGTCGGACCACAAACGTGAAACGACAAACAAAGAAACAGTCCGTATACCAATATGCAATAAAAGATTGCGCCGGCCAATAAAAGAATTGCGCCGGGGGTGCATGGGTGCATATGCCCGGGAACAGCCCCTCCCTGGCCCTTGGTCTTCTTGAATGCGACGGGGTCGAATGCCATGCCGACGGTCGAAGTCAGGAAAAAGTCAGATCGCGAGTCAGACTGATCTACTGTGTCGGCGGTCAGTACGACGGATGTTTTTTATGGCTAGAAGGTCTATCTGGAAGGAATCTAGAGATCTCTCCGAACGAATCTGCCCTCTAAGAGCCTGTTTTTGCCTGCTCTCCGGGGGTCTCTAAGAGCCTGTTTTTGCCACTTCGTTAGCTCTCCGGGGGTCGCAAATCTTGAAATCCGAGACCAAATATCAGACCGCCCAGCAAATTAATCGGTTTGCTTGCCACTCACTGCGTTGCCGTCGGTGCGGACCGCCTAATTTCCCTTAGGGTCGCGCTGCGTCACATTTGTCCGTGCGCGCTCCCAGCGCCGAGCCGCGGCTCCACGCGCCACCTGGGCTGCCTCTGGCACGGCCGGGGTCCGCCGAGAGGCTGGGCTTGGCCGGCGGCGCGACGCGTGGCCTGTGCTGCGGCCATCTCGGACGTTCAAGCGGCGCCAGCCAGCGGCTCGGCCGCGCATCCTTCAACGCCGCCACGACCGGGATGAGCGGGCCCGGTGTCGAGCCCTGGTGCGAGCTGCATGCGAGGGGCGGCTGTGGCCACAGCAGGTTCACCAGATGGACGTCAAAGCTGCCGTCGGCGTGCTGTCGTGGGGAGTGCCCGAGACCGCTGCAGAGGAGCCGAGTGCAGTGGCGAGCCAGGGGCGGCCTGGGTCACCAAGTGGTGGTCCTTGCCCATTCTGAGCAGGGCTGTGCTTTGGTGGGGTTGTGCTTGAGCATGTGTGAAGTGGGAGTGCGTGCCGGCGGTGTCTGTGGGTGAAACAGGCGTGTGTGTAGAGGCTGCAAGAGCCGTGGTATGAGCCAGAGTGAGCTTCATCACCCAAAGTAAGGACGGTCTGGGACAGCCCAGGCTTGATCCTGATGGGCCTGGGCCAGGAGAGCGACAGAGAAGGCGAGCTGGCGAGCTGAGAGGCTGAAGAGTCCGCGGGTGACCTTGTCACGATGGCACGACACGAGCGTGCCCCAAAAAGCGATGTTTGCGGCTATTGCTCAAAACTGTGGGAGAGAAGGCCTGCATATTATGACTGCACTCATGACCCTGGTGCACGAGAGCTGCGAGACGGGACATATCACGGTCGTTGGCGCCGATGATGACCTCCGGAATGCCCTCGCAATCGCCTCGGATGGGGTCCACCGGGGACGCATGCCGGCGAAGCCCCATCAAGCTGCTGTACATCCCCGGCATCGCCTTCTCTGGCTTAGCTAGACTGAGAGATATTGTGGGCATGGTTAGTCTCCACAATATATACACTGACACTGAACCTCCCAGAGCTCGTCCTGGTCCGCCACGGCCATCCTCGGCCTCCGGAGGGCCCCCGGCCGCGGCGCGGTGCGGCGGCGTCACAAATCCGACCACAGAGCACCGGGACGCGGTCGGGCGATCTAAGGCCCAGTGAGGCGTATGTATTGCCCATCCAGGACTATCACCTGGACCTATCAACAGGCGCCTGCGGCGCCGTGCTCAGGAGCTGCTGCTCCAACCTGTTCACACTTCCGTACGGCAGCGGCACAGTATGCGAGCTTATTGTGTCCCTAAGCTACTGTGGGGTGCGTGGGCTCAGCTGCGGAGCACGTGCTGGGCCGCAGTACGGGGTCGTACTAAATAACTTTCGGGGGAGATGGGGTATAATATTACCGTTTAAGCGGATCGCACTCGACTGGCCACTGGCGACTGGGGACTGGTGACTCTCCCGGTGACTCCCGCCCCGGCCTCCGGCCCACCAAGGTGTGCTCTGCTCCAAGATTAAAGAGCACAACCTCCTCATGTTTCAGTTTCACTACTCTAAAGCCGTACGTGCCCTGCTAAGTAAAGAGTCCTCAGCAGCGCCAACCTGCACTGTTGTGTGTTGAGCTACGAACGCTGCGCCCCTCCCGGCGGCCCCGCACTTTGTCAAATCAAGCGTCAAGGCATCTGGAGGTAAGGACGGCTAACTCGAACCATGAGGACGCCGCACAGAGAGCAAGCGAAACCGACGACGGCTGCCGCGAGTACGGCGGGGGTGCTGTCGAGCGGGGAGGACGGCGGCGGCGCGCGGTCCCGCAAGCGCGCGGTTGTGTCGCGCAGCGGCTGCAGGACGCAGCGCGGGTCAACGGCAGCGAGCACGAGGTCGCGGAACTGTGAGTAGGGCACGTCGAGCACCTGAAGAGTGTGTCACAATGTACTCGGTGGCAGGTGAGAGCAAGTGAAGAATGCATCCATGTGTCAAGCAGGGGGGTCGGTCGCCGTCGCTCGCCCCGGCGGCGGATGAGGTGGCACGAGCGGGGTCCTCCGGCGCTGCTGCAGCACCGTCGCCGCCGTGAAGAAGCCGACGACACGCCACCCGCCGTCGGGGTCGGGGGCGACGGAGGTGGGCGCATCGTACCTCAGCTCAAAGGAGAGGAAGGAGCCTGTAATGTCAACGGTGCGCAATCAAGTGGTTCATCATGAAGGAAGCTCTCTCCCAGCTCCGAGGAGAGGCTGCGAGCCGGTGGATGCCGCGTCGAGTTGCCACGAGTCAACCACCCAGTGCAGTCGCAGCAGCTGCCTCCAAAAGAGGAGATTGAAGTCGTGGGCGAAGAGGGCGAGCGTGAGCGGCATTTCGTCGCTCGGCCGTTCTCCCGGCCGGTCGCAATTTGTGGTCTTGCAGTCTGTGGACGCCACGGGGCTGCCAGCCACGATTCCCGCGGGGGCACGCCACTGCGGCGCAGCGGCCCCCGCCTGCGGCTCCCCACGCACAACCTAAGTACCGTAACGACCGTACGACTCACTCACCTCCCGCCAGGTGCGTCGTCCTGCCCCCCAACACCACACACCTGCTCAAATGAGGCGAGGAGAGAGGCGACAGCGTGCGAGGCGCGGCCTGATGTAAACACACGACGAGGGGACGTGAGCATCAGCTATCAGAAGAGCAGAGAGCGTGTGCGAGGCGGCGCGCGGCGCCGCGAGACGCGTTGAGAGACGCGCCGAGCCACATGACCCGCTGGTGCACGCGGTACAGCTCCGAGAGCTCGGACAGCGTCAGCTCGCCCCACGCAAACGGCTCCACGCCAGAGACCGCCTATGTCGGCAGCACAGGATGTGTGACGACAGGTCAGGCGGCGGCAGCCGCGTTGCCCGTGCGGACCTGTATGTGTGTGTTTGCTAGAGTAGTGGGGTGGCTTCTCTGGTTTGCCTGCCCTCACACCGCGCTGAGATACGGCCTCTGAAAGAGTGGTGGCCTGACGGGCTGCATTCATGCGCGTTCGCCTCTCTGTCTATGTTATCCGCCTGCAGCATCCACGCGTCGGCGTAGTACCCGGCGATGGAGAGGGCGCCTGTTCGCACGCCTCTCGCGCTCTGCCCAAAGGTGCACCGTTCAGCAGTCGCTCGGACGGAAGGCCTCGCCGTCGAAGTAGGAGTAGTAGCGGCCCGGATGGAAGGTGTGGGGGAGGTCGGAGAGCGAGCAGTTGCGCCGTCCCAGCCCGTGCCGATCGCACACCTACAACCGATGCTCAGGTTGGAGGCAGGGTACACGGCGAGATCTTCGTGTGTGTGTGTGTGTGTGTGTGTGTGTGTGTGTGTGTGTGTGTGTGTGTGTGTGTGTGTGTGTGTGTGTGAGAGAGAGAGAGGCTGTGTGGTCTGCCCACCTCAGCGGAGCAGCAGCCGAGCAATGATCCGACGCGGTCGATCTGAGGCTTGTACGCCGCCGCCAGCGCGTCTACTCAGCCACAACGAAGTAAGTCGACAGGGGCGGCGCGCTGCGCGGCGAGGCTGGAAATGCTGGCAGGTGCTGTGCATACCTACGTCGCCCCCAAAGGACCGGAGCACGTCGGCCTCGCTAGGCCCGGCGCAGCCGGCCTCGACGTCGTCCGAGACGAGGGGAAGCAGCAGCGGCTGCGCTGCTGCCGTCGCCTCCACGATTGCGGCGGCCCGCGCGGCCGAGCACGAGCGGCGGCCAAAGAAGCCACCGGCAAAGGCCCTAGCTGACTGGACGTCCCGGAAGGAGGTGCCGTCGGCTATCAGCGTCACGTCTGCCGCGCACGGGTCGGGGTAGCGATAGTCGACCGCCAAATATTGGCCCAGGTGTCGGAGCAGCGCTGCGCCATGCGGTGTCAGATGCTGCGCGTCAAAGGCAGACGCCGTCAAGTTCCACGACTCAGCAGGCGGGCTCAGCCGCGACGTCCATATGCTCGGCCCGGCGGCGGACTCGCTCAGCGGCGGCGGGTACGGCGAGCGTTGCCCGTGGCGGAAGAGGTGTGCGACAGCCACCACCATGGCCCGGGCCGCTGTTCACAGATAGATTGATACTGTCCCGTTTTGCTGTTCACAGCTAGGGACGGCCTCTGCGGCAAAGTCAACTCACCCCCACCACCCCCACCGCCCTACCACCTCCCACCACGGCAAACCTTCGGCTCCCGCTCAGAGGCTCGCCGCGCCCGTGCGGCGCGCCGAGGCGGCGCCGAGGCCGGCGCCTTGCACCCGGCCCGCGGCCGGCACCGCCTCGCCCCACAACTGACCGCCCTGCGGCCCCTGCGCAGGCGTACCACAGGCGTCGCTCAAAAAGCGACGCCGGGTGTGGGCTGCTCCCTTGACCCGTCACCCGCCGCGCCCTCGCCCGGCCGCCTCACCGCTCACGGAGCACTCGGCTGCTCGCCGCCGCCGCCGCGCGTCCCGCGCCGCCACGCATGCCCCTTGCCCTGACGCGCGCGCTCTGCAGCGGCGCAGAGCGCGCGTCCCTGGCACAGACGGAGCAGCGACCGCGCCAGCGGTCGCTGCTCCGCCCCCCCGTCGCGCGCGCCGCGCGCGCGCCGCCGCCGCCGCCGCCGCCGCCGCCCCCTCCTCGCCGTCTTCCCCACCCTACCCTCTGTTGCGCGCGCCGCGCCGCCGCGCTGCGCGCCCCCGACCCCGCCCCCGCCCCCGCCCCCGCTCCCAAGCGCCCCTTCCCCGGTAGGTGTGCGTAGAAAGTAGAACCAATCGAGAGGTGGCAGAAGCCGCCGTGTGTGACACATATTGCGGCACGTGAGAGTGAGACAGAGCCCCGGCAGCGGCCAGCGCGCGCGCGCAGCGGCCAGCGCAACAGGCGTTTCAAACAGCAAACGGGACGGCCTGCGCAGCCTCTAACTATAAGAAAAGAAGCGACCTATGGAAGCTCCTCATCTCTTTACCACCCCTGACCGAGCTCCCGCTCGACAGAGCTTGGTGCGATTTTTAGCAATGCTCTCCGTCCTCGACATTTGACGCCCTCCCGTGACGAAAAACGAACACACACCAAGCGCTAAGCGTGAGGACACGAGTTCGAACACGTAGGAGGCATCTGAGCAAATTGAGCCCGCTCAGGTGTGAACAAAAGATGTAAGGGTCGACCAGGTTTCGAACTGGGGACCTCCCGCCAGCGGAAGGCTTTCAGCAAGATACGCTGGGGTTGAAAGGAGGTCTCAGCTCGGGAAACCTATTTAGGATACCGGAGGAACTAGACACCACAGATACGCACACATCGACGCCCGAAGAGCGAAGTGCCAAGAAGGACGTCATTAGTACGAAACCTCAGAAGGCCATGGGCGCCGAGAGAACATTCCCCCGAGAGGACCGAAAAAGGCTTCGCACCCCCTCCTTGCGCAGTGACCCTCGCTAAGTGTCGCCGTTATCGGGGCACGCTATCCTGTGCAGTCAGGGCAAGCGGGGGCGAGGCGCAGTCCCTCTGGTCTATACTGGTGTGGTTCTGTCCCTAGTCTCGGAGGGGGGCAAAAAGATAAGAATATCTATTTTTTTTCGACATTTGACGCCTGCCTTCTCAGGAGTTGTCGGCACGTCGGCGGCGGCGGCGGCTGATGCTCGGCGAGCACGGCTGGGAGCGGTGTACGATTCAGGACCCCTCAGAACGGGGTCTACGAAGAGGGGGGCTTTGGTTGGTCACGATCGGGACAGATGGCAGCATGCAAGCTGACTAGCTGACACCCTCGATTCCTGTTTTGATAGTTGAACCCCTCTTCAATGCAATGCAGGAGTGACAACTCAATTGATTTCACACCAAAACACAACCCCGGACCCAAGACGCTGTTCACGCTTCACAGGTAAGATGCTGGAGCAGCTGAGTAGATACAGCAAATCCTTTGTGTGTTCACACCTGCAAGAGGTGTGAACAATAACGATTGTGTGAACAATAACGATTTCGGCCTTAGCCGTCAAGTACAAGTACAAGTTCGGCTGTCTGTTCACAGACGGCTCAGTCCTCAGAGGGAGCAGGAGCGGCCGCACATTGCTCGGTACCCCCCCTGCACTTCTAAGCCCCCGTCCTGCTGGGGGGGGGGGGGGGGCCGCCCATGGGTTTAAGTGGGCCGGGGGGGGACCCAACAATATGTGCGGCCCCCCCAACTGGGGTTGCCACCATTTTACACCCCCCCCGGGTTTTTGAGCTCGGCCTGCTTTTTTGGGGGGGCTTTCCCCGCCTTGGTTATTGGGATCCGGGATCGGTTTTGATTCCCAACCTGGCTGCCGAGGGTTTACCGTCGACTTTTATGAAATCGTAACGATTGTTTTTAACCCCTTGGGGGTTGGCTGGCTTCTCCTGA
>NW_005198109.1:0-1612 GCF_000372725.1 Emiliania huxleyi CCMP1516 | reverse complement strand
GTTTCTGGCCCGCCGGCCTGCGAGCAGTCGCCGCGAGACGATCAAAGGCGCTCAATTCAAGCGCGCCGCCATGCCAGATCTCGCCCCACGCCCCGGCCAGACCGGGCAGTGCGTGCAGGAATGATGCAGGCATGATGGGTGGGTGTGGTGAGCACGCCAGCGGCACCGCTGCGCACTCTCAGGGTCGCAGCCGCCTATCTCGTGAGGGGCGTGGCTCGGGGCGGGTGCGAGAGAGTCGAGGAGCGCGGCGCGCGTGCGCGCGCGTGGTAAAGTCGGTTTATATTTCATCACTGGTATAAAAGAGACCCAAAACGGCACTCGCGCCGCGCCCACGCGCGCTCGTATCACCTCAACACTCACACAGCACGCTTGAACGAGGCCCCCGAGGGGCGAGCCGGACCGGCTGTGGACTTGATTGGACTCGACGGTTCTCTTCGCAGATCCATGAGGAGCTGTGAGGAGGCACATTTCCGGCTGGTTTCGGCTCCAGCAACTGCTAGCATCACGTGGAACCGCCGGCGGGGCGAGAGCCAGCAGCGGGCAAACCGCGCCTCCGGTGCTCCGCTGCGATGACGAGCTGGCGCCAGCCACGCGCGGCCTGGCCAGGTCGGCAGGCGAGCAGCAGGCATGCCGAGCGCGTGCGCGCGCGGCGGTCTCGTTGAGGCGGCAGAGCAGGCCGCATGTTGAGCAAAGAGGGCTCCAACACCCATCCTCGCCGAAAGACGGCGATCCAACCCTCCGCTTGTCACACGCCTCCTTTTTCCACAGGATCCCCCCCTGTGAAAAAGTGAGGCGTGGTCTCTACTCGCCAGGTGCGCGACTCTCAAATCGCCAAGTCAAACAAGAAAAACAGGCCACTCCTCGTCGACAACAAACCCTGCAGTGGTCGGCATCAGCGCGCCGGGCGCCGCAGGTCGTGCTGCGCTTCGAAAAGCCGCCGGCCTTCCTCTCGCATCGTCTCGTCCAGCTGCGCCTTGACCGATGGCAGCGCAAGGCTTCTCGCCGGATCCGCGATCACCGTGGTGCGTGGATGGACGCCAAGAAGACCAGCGCTGCGCCGCACGCCGCCAAACCACCACGCTGGCGCCAGCTCGCAGAGGGTTTCTCGCTGCACGCCAGATGGTCAGCGGGCGCCGATGGCGGCATGGGCGCGACGAGCTCCGTGGCCGGCATGTCGCTATGAGGCCCAGCTATTAGGCCGGGGCGCGCCGTGAAGCATGCGGCATGAATCGCGAAATCGCTAAGTGCGCATTATGAGGGTCCATTATTAGGACATCGGCTATTAGCACACCTAATAATTGCACTATTAGCCCCTCTGAGCTAATAGTAGCACTATTTGAAATCGCTATGAGCACCTTCCTCATTATGAAGCTAATAGTTTGACCAGTGTAGTACCTTTACCTTCAGACGAGAAGGAAGGTGGGAAAACACAAAGGAGAGCGTATCGCGGGCGCCTCGGGGACGCACGTGTGTGGCCCGGCTCGGCGATGCGACGGGCGGATGCCGGAACGGTAAAACACTCGTCGGAGCTCGACAGTTTTACGCGGTCGTTTGTGGCGGGTCCACATAATGTACACATGTGGAGCCGCCTGTGGAATCGGCATATAAGGCA
>NW_005198110.1:0-1612 GCF_000372725.1 Emiliania huxleyi CCMP1516 | reverse complement strand
GGCAGCTAGGAAGGAAACAACACACACGAACACACACCTAGCAAAAAATCAATCATACGTCGGCCCAGGGTCGCTGGATTATAGCGCCGAGGGACCGGGAAGATCTGTTGGAGGCCATGACTCGATCGTGGTGCTCTATGGACCGCCTCCCTAGGTTGCGGATGTAGTCCCTCAGATCGGTGTCCTCAGCTGGCACGCGCTTCACAGCGTAGACGCCAGGGGCGCGGCCACTTCGCACGTCCTCAACAACGTGCGGGGTGATGCGCAGCTTCTCTGCGGGGTTCGAATACGACCAGTCCATGTATGTGAGAGCCTTTGTAACGCAGGTGCACGGTCGGTTCATCGTAAAGGTGGGAAGAATGACCTCAAGTGGGGCGACCAGCAGCCTTCGTAAACCCGTCGGTTTCGAAGAGGGCAGTGGCCGCTGTGCGTGCGAAGGCTTCGAACAGCTCAACGCGGAAAAACGCACCGTCGACCTGGCCGAAGTATGCGGTGAAGTTTGTAGCGTTTAAGTCCCCGGGGAGCCACGAGCCGAGGCTACTGACGTAGATCGCGCCATGAGTCGAACGGTAGACTGTCTCATGTCGCTGTGAGGGTCGCACTTTGCGCGAATCGGAACGGGTAAGTCTGACGGTTGACCGCAGCCGTTGCGCCAGATGGCGCTCATGCCGGCATCAGCACGTGTCGCAGGTATGCGCGAAGGCCGTGGCGAACAAAGCGCTCGTTGCTCGTCAAGTGGAGGACGTGCGTGCTATTGGGAAAGACGAGTCGGCCAAAGAGGAATGAGGAAAGCGCGATTTGAAGCAGTTGCGAGCCTGAGTGTGGCGAAGGCATCGCGACTCGCACAGGATTGAGTTCGACGCGGCGGAAGCGCGATGTGGATCTGAGGACATCGGCTGGGGAGAGCTCGGAAAGCGCGTTCAGGTGCACTACGATCGAACCAGCAACCTCCGAGCTCTCTATGAGGCGCGCACGGTGAGCACCGCAGTTGCAACGGGCCAACAGCCGCGATGCCTGTGCTAGGCAGACCGGGCGTGGGAGACGGTCTGCTACGGAAGAGCAGCAATGCCCAAACTCCAACCAGCAGCAGCGCGACGAGAGCCAGTGTGACCGGACGTGCCGCTCGCTCACGCATGCCCGTCCAGACAGGCACGACCCCTGCTCCTGCTCCCCGGGCGAGGGTATAAGTGCCCATGGCGCTGCGCTCGATCAATCGATGCCTTGCGGAGGCGTCTTGGACGTGCCGCAGACGGCGGGCGGCGTCGCACAGCGAGGGGAGCTCGCCGGTATACACAAAGGCTGCGGGCGGGCGACGGGCGCGAGGCCGCCCCGGTGGGTAGGATCCCTGCCCGGGTATACCGAACCAGGGTTGGAGAGAACGGCGTGGGCGACGCCGTCCCGAACTCTGAACTACGACGCAGCGACGGGCTTCGGCCCCCCAGCGCCGAACGAGCGTTTATCGCCCACGATGGGAGCTCCAGCGGCGGTCCGCCGCCGGATGCGAGCAAGCGCAAGCTCGGGTCATAATTGCGTGGTGGGCATGCTTCAAGAGAAGAACCCAAAGAATAGTAAAAGTAAGAGCACAAAAAAGAAAATGACGAAAAATGTGTTC
>NW_005198111.1:0-1612 GCF_000372725.1 Emiliania huxleyi CCMP1516 | reverse complement strand
CAGTGCGTGCTGACTGTTGTGTGATACACATAGAGCTGTCAAACGTTAAGAGCTGAACAGTGTTGCTAGTGTTAACAGTAACAACAGAACAACAGTTGGGCTCCCCAACAACAGTAGCTAACGTTAGGCCGGCTGAACAACAATAAGGAAGGCCTGGCAGTGACCCACGACGATCTCTAGCGTCCAGTGCGGGTAGTACCCGAAAATACCCGGAAAATCCCAGGTATTCTGGGGTTTTACCCGGTTTTTGCCGTTTTCTGCTTGCTGGCCGCTGAACAACAGTAACAACAGCAACAAACAGTAACAGCATGGGCTGGGGTGAACACTTGAACAACGCTAAGGATTTCAGCCAACAATAGTGCAACTGTTAGGCCCAAAGTTAACGTTTGACCAGCTCGTCTAGATACACAGTGTGGGGTGGGGTGTGCGGGGTGTGTGCATGTTGCATGTTATGTGCGCGGTGTCTCTCGCTGCTCTCTCTCGCGCGTCCAGTTTTGTACATGGATGGTTGGCACTCATTTCCATCCAACGCCAAGCACTCGACACAATCTCGCACTGGTCCCCGGACACAGTTATTGTTATGGTGTTATGGCTCTCGGGGCATAGCAGCCCATAACATGTTATGGGCTGCTATGAGAGAGCCGTCCCGGATCCACGGTGTTATGGCCCGAGAGGCCACACCGAACTGCTCGCCGCTGGAATTTTCGCTTCGCGCGCTGCCGCGCGCGAGGTTCGGCATCGACCGCCAAATATTTTCTCTTTTGCCCTTAAGTTAAATTCAATAACATCAACCTGCCTCCTGACTGAGGCTGAGCGATGGCTTCAGATTTCTCAATCAAGACCCCCCACCCCCTCCCCCCCCCTTCACGCAATTTGCTTCCCGTTTCTAACTCGTACTCTCTGCAGCTGCTGCCGCTCCCCTCCGTTTTAACATGTACCTTAAGGTCTGTCTTTCCCGCAATTTAACTCACGTCCTTTTTCTCTGAGCCCTGGCCTCGATCGACACCCTCGACACCGGGCCTCGACACCTCGACACCAGGGCTCAGCTTTTTCTTTCCTTTTTTCGTTCTCGAGGTTTCAAGTGCGCTTTTTAGTAGTTAAAGCTCCGTGCCAGTCGTGCGAGCGAGTAAGTTGTAAAACTCTTCCTCATCCGGATGACTCATCGATCGATCGATGGATGTTGCTGCTTTCCGCGTTGCTGATGCCCTGCACTCCTTTCCGGATCGGGCCGACCCGTATCGAACGTGAGCTGGCAGAGTTAGAGCAGGCTGCTGAGCAGGCCGGGCTCGACGGTGTGAGGTTGCCATTCGAGCTGGACCTGGTCCCGGCGATGTTTCAGCATCTCCTCTCGACCGGCGCGCTCAACCGGCGACATGTTCTCTATCAATCGGTCGATCGCTTTTGTGCAGAGGCGCTCGGGCTCGAATCAGAGCTAACGAGAGCTGACCCGTCGCGGTACGACAACGCTCCTCGAATTCGGAAAGACTCTGGTCTCAAGATTTGGCCGCGGCGCCAACGCGTTGCTGCACGGGCAGGGCAATGCGTCTCGGCTTGATCGAGCCACCGCTCGCCTCATCGCCGCCCGCCGCCCGCCCGCTCCTCCGCCTGCCCC
>NW_005198112.1:0-1612 GCF_000372725.1 Emiliania huxleyi CCMP1516 | reverse complement strand
CTTCCCGCTCCCCGCCGCTCCCACCGCCGCCTCCCCCTTTCCCGTCCCGCGCCCCGGGCCCGGGCGCCTCCTCGCCGCACCCCGCACACAGCACCCCCCCATTCGCGGAGAGTACCCCGTCCTCTTCATGCAGCCACGGGCTGTCCCGTCCATAAGCGTGCCGGAGGTAGAAGGTCGACAGCACCCCCATGCGGGCCGCCGTCTCCACCGAGTCGGCCCTGGGCCCCCGAGGACCCCTCGGCTTGCCCTTGTCGGAGCGCGGCTTCTTCTTGCTGGTGGCCTCGAGCTGCGCCGCGTCGGCTAGGATCCCCTTCCTCAGCATCGGGTCGCTCCGCTTGCGGGCCCACAGCTTCTTCATCGGAACGCCCGGCGTGAGGCATGCCGCTCCGCAGTAGCCCCAGTAGCGCAGCACCTCGCCCTCGGTCGTCTGGCGCTTGATCTTCTTCGAGTCGGCTGGCGCTGTGCCGACGCGCTGGTTGAGCCACCCCACCATCTTGCCGGTCAGGTTGCGCGGGATGCCAAAATTGAAGAGGAGCGTGACCAGCGAGGCCGTCTGAAAGGGCGAAAAGATCGCCGGAAACTTTGCACGGAAGCGAGTTCCCGGGCGCGCGTCCTCCGTGATCGACTCCGGTGGCACCGAGGTCCACTCCTGTTGAGTGGGGCCTGTCATAGAACAAGCGTTAGTGTGGGGAGGAGAAGATGGGAGCGGGGCTGGGCGTGTTGAAAAACATAAAGCGGGAACTAGTGTGGGGAGGAGAAGATGGGAGCGGGGCGAACGGAACACTACTAGGTGGCAGACCGTTGTCGTCGTACTCGATGACGACCGTCACGCGCATGTCGGTTGCCATCTGGCGGAAGTCTGCGGCGTAAGGGCCAACAGTGATCGCCTTATGAAACGCTCTCTGGGCCTCCATGCCCGCGGCCTTTGGAGCCGGCTGCCCGTTTGGGCAGCGCTCCAGCTTGAACTTGTGCTCAGGCTTGAGCAAGATCTGCAGCCACTCGTCCGAGTTGGAGCCCTCTTGCTCGGCGTCATTGGCATCCCACTCGATGTTGATCTTGCCGCCCACCTTGCCTCCCTGCCCCGCCCAATGGTCGCACGTGCCGTAGAGGGTTTGCGGGAGGCTGTCGAATACCTCGGGGTCGATCCCATCTCGGTCAAACAACGACTTGTCCACAGAGACGCGGACGCCGGACACCGACACGCTCATAAGGATGATGCCGATCGGATGCAAAGTGTGGTCGATTTCGAGCCCGCCGCCGGTGCCACGGCCAGCGCCCGTGCCGCGGCCCTCGCCGCGGCCCTTGCCACCCTTGCCGCGGCCTGCAGCCCTGCCGCGGGCTGCTGTCGTGGGCTGCCCTCGTGGCATGCTTGTCCTTGGGTGGGGACGGGCACGTGGAACGCACGTTACATGTTTATACGGCCTCCGGGATTCAAACAAAAAATAACCAAGGCCCTCTCGCAACCCCTCCGACCCCCCTGGACCCGTGGGCGTCGAAGAGGCGGCCTCGGGGGGCCGTTCTGAGTTCATACTACCTCGAAGTATATCATACTGCGTCAAAGCACCGGTCCCGAGTCCGTCCCTCCCTCCTCTCTCTCCCTCTCTCTCCCTCC
>NW_005198113.1:0-1612 GCF_000372725.1 Emiliania huxleyi CCMP1516 | reverse complement strand
TCGCAGCTTTGTGCAGTGCAGCGTGCGAGCAGCGCAGCGCCAGGCAGACCCGTGGCACGCCCGGGCGGCTGTGGGACGGAGGCCCGCCGAGCGAGTGCGAGCCGCATCGGCGGCCATGTCTCCCGCAGCCGTGAGCGAGCGGTGCAAAGAGGCAGCGTCGCGCATGCTTTTTCACGAGTCTTCGTCTTTCACCTTGTTGTCGCAGCTTTGTGCAGTGCAGCGTGCGAGCAGCGCAGCGCCAGGCAGACCCGTGGCACGCCCGGGCGGCTGTGGGACGGAGGCCCGCCGAGCGAGTGCGAGCCGCATCGGCGGCCATGTCTCCCGCAACCGTGAGCGAGCGGTGCAAAGAGGCAGCGTCGCGCATGCTTTTTCACGAGTCTTCGTCTTGCTTTGCCAACAACAAACTTGCACACATCCGCCCGTCGTGGAATTCCGGGAAACTTGACGCTTTCGGTCCGAACGATCGCCCGTCGAGTTCCATGTCGCAGCCGCAGCCTACTGTCGTGACTCTATCGACGTGTCCGACGGGCGGGTGGCTGATGGGCAATCGCCACGTCCTTGCTGCCGCCATCAAGGACGAGCTCGGCGGCGAATGGGAGGTGGCTTTAGTGTGGATTGCGGGGTTGCGTTAGCGACGCCTTCAACTCATCTTGCCCAGGTGAGGCGGTGGGAGAGTGTGTGCACAATCTAACACTCATTCATTCGCGCCGGACTCGTAGGTGAGGCACAGGATCGGCTGCTTCTTCCGGTCCGACGTGTCTGTGGGCGGGCAGTCGAGCGGCGAGTGGCTGCCGCTTGCGATGGTCATACCGGGGAACGCGTGGGGCAAGTGCGTGATTTCGGCCTCGACCGGCCATCTGGCCAAGTCCCTCGTTGCCAGCCAGGATGCCCTCGCCGTCGACACCAGCCCGGCGACGCCGAGTGTGATGGAGAGGTACGCGTCGGCCCGCAAGCGCAGTCCGCGGCAAGGCCACGGCCCGAGCCATCGTGGCCAGCCCAGTACTTTGAATCCACGGAAGGCCCGGCTCAGTGAGAGCCGGGGGCGTGAGGATCCTCGCCCCTAGCCGCCTTCGCCCTTCCCTCGCCCGGCTGCACGTGACTCGTGAGGATGCCCCAGTTATCAAATTAGAGGCAGTTAACGAATCTTTAACGCGATTAACGTATAACCACTCCTCTTCATCGCTCGCACATGTACATGTTGTTGTTGTTGTTGTATGAACAAAACAATCATGTGACCATCCAAAACGGGCGGGTGTCACCACCGCCGCACCGGCCGGGCCACCGCGGCAAAGCCGGCGTCCGATGAGCGAGCGTCCGCCGATTCGCGGTTACAAGTGCGTCTCTTTCGATGGCAAAACAGCAAAAAAAGAAAAATAACTACGGCACGCGCCGCTACTCCTGCTCGCGCAGGGTGAGTGCGAATTGCGATGGACATCGAGAAGCTCGAGGCCGCTGCTGCGGCGCAGGGCACGACGGTCAAGTCGCTGAAGACGTCCGGCGCCGGCAAGGAGGAGGTCGAGGCCGCTGTCGCCGGCCTCGTCGCCGCCAAGAAGGCGCTCGCCGACGCCATCACAGCAGCGCTGGCGGCGCTGCCAGAGGGCGCGCCAGAGGC
>NW_005198114.1:0-1612 GCF_000372725.1 Emiliania huxleyi CCMP1516 | reverse complement strand
CCGCCGCCGTGGAGGCGACCATCAAGTCCGCCGCCGCCGAGGTGTCCGCCGCCGTAGAGGCCGTCGCCGAGGAGGCTGCGAAGGAGGTTGAGAAGCCGGCCAAGACCGTTTCCAACACGCCCAAGCCAGCGGTGAGCGCGCCGCAGTATTCTCTCCTGGCACTCTCCTCGCTCTCCCACCGGTAGTAATCTCCCTTGCCCCTATCGCGCTTTGCAGGACACCACCTGCCACCCGGGCCTGACCACGCCGAAGGCGGTGGGGAAGAGCGGGCCTGCGTCGGCCCGCAGCGGCTCGTCCACGGCTGCAGCTGCTGCTGAGCAGGGCCCTCCAGTGTCGGCGTCGCGTATGCTTAGTTAGCGAGAAAGCGAGTTCCGAGTGATACCCTAGGTGTGATACCTGACGACGAGAGCCCTTGCCCTGCTGCGCGCTGCCGCTGTCGCGCTTTCCGCCTTTGCGAGCTCCTGCGCTGGCCTTTGGATCCCTTGTGGATGTGGAGTGCGGGGTCTTCAACCCGGGAGCGTTGACCGTTGTTGAAAGAAAAAAACTGTTCAGTTTTCAAAGGCAAAAACGCCAGCCTACGCGCCCTCCCCTCACACTCACCCAAGGGGGCCCGGGAAGGGTCACGGCGCTTAGACGGCCCCTCGCGGCGACTGCGGCGCGCCACGCCCACGGCGGTACCTTCCGGTCCACAGGTGTTATATAGGAACAAGCCATGCCCGGGCGATCTCATATCGTTAAAAGAACCGACGCTGCGAATTTTTGGTCGGCCTTTGGCCACATCGGCTTTCCCTGTTGACGCCTTGCGTGCCCTCATAAATGCGACGCTCGGAAACTCAGCGCCATCCCCAGACTGTAACAGTCTGTAGACGCTGTAAGAGAGACCGGGATGGACTGTCTCGGAAATGTCAACGAGGGTTCAGCGAGGTCATGATCACCTGCGTCGTGGTTGTGGTGCCAGAACGGGCGTCCGGGCTCGAAATCAGGCAGGTGGCCTTCCCGCCTCGCCCTGGCGAGGAATTCGTGAAAGAGCTCCCCGTCGTCAAACTTCCACTCGTACGCTACCCGGTCTCCTTCCTCTGGGACCCCGCCCTCCACCCCGTTGACCGCGGCGCGGTGGCAGGATCTTGCCTTGGCGCGGCGCTCCGCCCTCTGCCTCTCCGCCGCCCGCTCGGCGCGTGCGGCGACGCGCGCGCCACGTGAGCCCGCTGCCCTGCTCTCTCCTACCACGAAGTCGCCCATGCACCTGCTCAGGCCTCACAGGCGCCCGCCCGTCCGGCCGGAGCAGCCCCCACGCGTCGCCGCAACTACGCGCCGCGTGGGGCACCGCTGTGCGAATGGAGCCGAAAGCCCACCTCGGTCAGAGTTACAACAAACAACCCGACGTGGACGCGGACAACATTGGCTCGCACGGCACGCACTATTGCGGAGACGTCAAGGTCGTCTGTTCCCTCAGCAGCAGCGGGGAGCACGGTCGGAAGGGCGCTTTTGTCGCTTTCGGCAACACTGAATCATTCTACCGGAACATGGAAATGGGGCATGGGCCCTACTGCGAGGAGGGAGAGGGAGGTGGGGGGCAGGGAGAGGGGGGGGGAGAGGAGGAGGGGGGGGGGGA
>NW_005198115.1:0-1612 GCF_000372725.1 Emiliania huxleyi CCMP1516 | reverse complement strand
AGTCAGCAATGCTGGTGAGCAGCCAGGCGGCTTTAGCTTATAGAGACCAAAAGCAGAACTCGAGCGGGGCAGACGCACATTATGCTGGAAATGGCAGCCGCGAACAGCAGTGGCCACCATGCAGCAGACTCGACCCAGGCGGCAAGCGCGAGGCCCCCGCGCCTCTAGACCGCCACAAGCGGGTGGTGCCCACAAGAAGCGCCGGTGGGTCGACCGCTGAGGCTGCGCAACGCTGCTGCCCGACGTGAGGTGTGAGCGCTTTGCCACTGGGCAAAGACGTTGTGCCACACATGCATGAAAGTTGAGAGAATCCGAGACGCGTGAGACAGCTACGAGGGGACGCGCGCGCATGTTCCGCCTGTGCTGTTGTGCTGTGTCGCGGGTTGCTCGCGGCACACCAGGGGCGGCGGCGGCGGGAGGGGGAGGGGGGCAAGCGGTATGCCAGCTAGCACGGCCGTGTCAGAGGCCACAGAGCGCAGTGCGCAGCTCTGTTCGTGGTCGATTCGCGAGTGCCGGCTGCTCTGGGTCCGAGAGAGAGAGACGAGAGCCGAAGAGAGGACGTCAGGGGCGGGGAACCCGCAATTTGAAATGCTCCGGCATCTCAAATTGCCCGATACGATCTCCATTTTAATTGAGATTGCCTCGAGCATCCCAAGATGCATGAAGCAATTCAGGATGCGCGCGCATCCTGAATTGCTTCGCGCATCCTGAATTGCTTCATGCATCTTGGGATGCCTGAGGCAACCAAAGATGTCCACGACATCCCTGATTGAGCCATTACATCCTGAGATTCTGGCCGGAGGGCGCTGCATCTCAGGATGGCTGAATTGGCGTCGCCATCCCCGAGAGATGTGGCAAGCATTTTCAAATGGATATTTTAACCTCAGATAAATAAGACAATCCAGAATGCGCGCGATGTGCGACGAGGCCTAATAGTCCGCAGCGCCCCCAATGGTGCGCCGCGTGGAGGGCGAGCTCTCCCTCTCCCTCTCCCTCTCCCTCTCCCTCTCCCTCTCCCTCTCTCTATTCTCACTCTCCCTCTTTCTCTCCCTCTTACTCTCCCTCTCCCTCTCTCTCTTACTCTCCCTCTCCCTCTTCTCCCTCTTCCTCTTCCTCTCCTCTCCCTCTCCCTCTGCTCTCTCTCTCCTCTCCCTCTCCCTCTCCCTCTCCCTCTCACTATAACTCTCCCTCTCCCTCTCTCCTCTCCCTCTCTCCTCTCCCTCTAACTCTCTCCTCTCCCTCTTACTCCCTCTCCCTCTCCCTCTCCCTCTCCTCTCTCCCTCTTACTCTACCTCTTACCCTCTCTCCTCTCCCTCTCCCTCTCCCTCTCCCTCTCCCTCTCCTCTCTCCCTCTTACTCTCCCTCTCCCTCTCCCTCTTACTCTCCCTATCACTCTCCCTCTCCTCTCCCTTTCTCCTCTCCCTCTTACTCTCTCTACTCTCCCTCTCCCTCTCCCTCTCCCTCTCCCTCTCCCTCTCCCTCTCCCTCTCCCTCTCCCTCCCTCTCCCTCTCCCTCTGCTATCCCTCTCTCCTCTCCCTCTGACTATCTTTCCTCTCACTCTCACTCTTACTCTCTCTACTCTCCCTCCCTCCCTGGATGGTGTAGGAGGTT
>NW_005198116.1:0-1612 GCF_000372725.1 Emiliania huxleyi CCMP1516 | reverse complement strand
TCGCCTCCTCCTCCCTCGCCGCCTCCTCCCTGGCAGCCTCCTCCCTCGCCGCCTCCTCCCTTGCCACCTCCTCCCTCGCCGGCTCCTCCCTGCTAGCCTCCCTGATGGAGTGTGTGCGCCGGCTGGAGCTTGTCTACAACGAAACAAGATTCCCTGGCCGGTCCGGATTCCGCCTCATCGTCCTCACAGGATACCCATCACTGAGCCGACGATGCTATGGGTAGCCCCAGGGTGGCGCCCACCCCCATACACACCCTCTCCCTCAGGCACTTACTCGAGTACTTGCCTGCGCCCTGGCCGCACATGCCGCGCACGCGCGCGCACGCCCGCGCACGCCGCGCACGCGCGCGCACGTGCGCGCACGTGCGCGCACGTGTGCGCACGCGGCACTACGCGGCACTACGCAGCACTACGCGCCCGCCCGCGCACGCCCGCGCACGCCCGCGCACGCCCGCGCGCACGCCCGCGCGCACGCCGCACTACGCGGCACTGCCCAGGTTCCCTCACGCTCAGATTCCCTCACGCTCAGATTCCCTCACGCTCAGATTCCGTGCAAGGGGGTGCCGAGGTATGCCGCAGGCCGGGATGGAGTGAGATCTTGCGGGGCAGGGCGTAGGCTAGCGCATGAGGGCGCAGGCAAGTGCCCGAGGGTATGGGGGTGGGCGCCACCCTGGGGCTACCCGTAGCATTGTCGGCTCAGTGATGGGTATCCACAGCCGCTTCGGTTGCCACCTCCGCCCTCGCCACCCCCGCCCACGCGGCGCCCGCGATCGGGGCTGGGGCGGGACCGGACGAGGTGGAGGCCGGGCAAGCCTCGACAAGCTGGGACCCGCTCGTGATCGGTGAGGAGGATCCGCTCCGCCATCTACAGATGCGGCCGGACGGCGACAACCAAACGACGAGGCTGCCTTGATTGAGAAGAAATCGAACGAGATCTCTGCGGGACACCAGTGGATTTGTTGGAGTGGAGATCGTAGATGCCGGTCAGAGCTAGGGTCAGAGATATCCATCACACAGCATCTCTCACAAAACTCAGAGATCTTTAACTGAACGTAGAGATCTTGAGCCGCCGCCATCGGCACCTCGAGACATCAGCACTCAGGCCGGAGGCGGAGATATTGACTTCGTTCGCGCCAAAGGCGCCTAGCTAGTGCTAGATAGAGAATCGTGTGGGCCGCAGGGATGGTGGACTAACGTTAACACGAGTAATGGAGAAGTCTGTCCGCGCCTAAGGATTCTGCCTTTCCTATTCTGCTCTACTACACAAGGATTCTTGCTATTCTACCTCTCACTAGATTCCCCTTCCCAGGTTCCTCTTCTGCTCAGATATTATGATTCTCTCCCCAGACTCTCCCATCTTGGCCCCGCTTTCAGCTTCCTGATTCTCCATTCTCGTTTCCTCCGCTTCCTTTCCGATTCTCTAGGGCAGCCAGAGCCAATTCCTGATTCTGCTCCCCCCTCCCAAGTCTCCTGGGCTCTCTTCCCATTTCGTGAAGCTTCCTTTTGATTCCCTGATTCCCGGGTTCCCTGAATTTGGCTCCGACTGCCCCCCCTTTTTTGACCCGTGGTATCTCGGAATTCCTGCATTTCCCCGAATTCCCGATTTCCTTGA
>NW_005198117.1:0-1612 GCF_000372725.1 Emiliania huxleyi CCMP1516 | reverse complement strand
CGACGGTAGTGCCGGAGGGTGCAGAGGTGCATATACAGCTCTGGCCGCGCGCCTCGGAGCCGCAGCCGTCCCGCTCGCGGAGGAAGTGCGCAACCTCCTCGCGCACGCATAGCACGCCCTGCGAGTCGGAGTACGCGCCCGCCGACGAGATGGCGTCCACGTACACCCTCGCCCGCGCCACCGCGTCTGGCGGGAAGAGCGCCCGCAGCGCCTCGCCGTCACTGCTGCCGCATGCCGCCGCCTCGGCCGCCTCGAGTAGGTCGGCGTTGAGAACGAGGGAGAGGACCTGTCTCACCCACGAGAGCGGCCTCTGGCCCAGCGCCTGCGGATTCCCGATGTTGCACTTGACCGTCCGCCTCCCCACCGACTCGAGCTCTTTGGCCCGGTCGAGCAGCCTGCCCCGCACGGCGTACTCCGCTGCGACCAGCCGCGGATTGATGTTCTCGGGGGTGAGAGGCGGCTCGGCTGGTGCGGAGAGCACCGAGGCGTGCGCACTGGCGAGGCAGAGGATCGCACAGACCATGGTACACGGCTGGTCGGACTTTTTTGATTCTTTTTTGCTGGCCCGCCTATCCCTGCTACACCTCGCCTGATCCTGAAGCCTTCACCGGCTGAACCCTCGGCCGGCCCGCCTATAAGCAAAACCCTCGCCGGCCCCCCTAAGCAAAACCAGGCTCAATTGGCGCGCACTGTGTTAACACACTCTCATCACAGACCACACAGCTATCGGCGCAATTCGGACAATGCTCTTTCCCACGCCCGCCACATGACGCCCACCGCCGCCGCGTTGGGCGGCGCGCGCCGACGCCGACCATCACCACCGACCGACGGCTCGCACGGCCGTGCGGTGAGCAAAAATTTGGGTCGCTGCGCGCCTGCCGGATGCTCTGCGACGTCTGGACGCTCGCCAGAAACGCCAGGAAGCTTGCCTTCCACCCCTGGGCCCGAGGGCGAACGGCAGTGGTCGGCAGCCTCTGCGGCGCTCCGATCGGCTCCTCGACCTCACCGCCTGCGACGAGCCAGCATGGCTCGTCGCTCGACGGCAGCCTGCCCAGTATGCTCTCGGCATTCTGTACAGCCTCGCCAGGCTCTCTGAGACGGCCTGCAGGGCCGGCGCGGACCGCCTCGGGCGCGATGGCCCTCCTCAGTACCTACCCCTTCGATGCCTGTCGGCTCTCCAATCTCGTCGCCGGCGGCAGGCCCGCATGGCGCGCTGCTCGATGGCAGCCTGCTCAGTACGCTATGGACAGTGACTTCTGCCTCGCTGCTCTTACTGCAGCCGCCTCCGGGGCCGGCGCCAGCCGCCTCGCTTCGCCAGTGCTGTCTACGCCTGCGACTCGCGTGTCGGCTCGCCGCTCGGGTCTCCCGCGTCGTTTCCGCATGGTTCTCCGCTTGTCGTGAGTTATTCCCATGTTGTTGTGGAGTTTTAGTTTGTTTAATTCATGGTTTCCTCTCCTGTCTTCATGGTTTTCTTCTTCTTCTCTTTTTTTCCATGTATATTTTCTTCCTCTTTTCTTCCCACTATCTGCCTCTTTTATATTTTTAGAATTTTTATCTTATCCTTATTTTTTATTTTTTTGTTCTCTCATTTCCTGGTCTCTTCTCCTTTCTC
>NW_005198118.1:23065-44716 GCF_000372725.1 Emiliania huxleyi CCMP1516 | reverse complement strand
CCCGACGGCGATGGCGGTGTGACCGATCGAGCTACAAGAGGAGCTTGTTCAGCAGGATCCGGGGTAGTCTGGCGCACTACCTCACTGCACACTGGGCCTGAGACCGCCGAGACGCCTCCCATCACCGTCTCGGATTCATGTGGGATCGAACCACTCCGGGATGGGCAAGCCCATCAATTTTCGTTTCGTATTTCCCTGCACGGGTTAATTGTCAGAATTCCTGTTGTGCAAGAGGGGAGGGGGCTCTGACGGAGTGTGTGGCGGGAGAGGGCAGGGAATGGGCGCAGGGGAGGGGGGGGGGGGGGGGCTCACCCGTGCGAAAAGCATTCATTAATAATAGTAATGAAAAAATAGGGCTCGGCCGTTCATGAAGTCCCTCTCGATCTGGAGGAGACGGGTCAACCCCGTGAGGACCAGATCAGGTTCACATCGTCGTAGCCGGAGGGGATGTTGACCTTTAGCTCTTGGGGCCACATTTCCGCATTGGTTTTTTCCCCACTGACCACTCGGGCAACTTTTACCAAATGCAAAAGTTGCACCTTACCACTCGGGCAAACTCGATGAAACGGGCGGACGGAAAACGCGTTTGCGGCAGCTCGCCCGAGAGCTATGCATGAAGCGGCCGGCGCGCCACCGCAGCTCACCGATGGAGTGTGCGGAGCGGCTCAATCCACTGGCGCAGCAGCATTGTGACCCATTCTCCAAGCACGGCCTCTGGCGTTGCGATTGCACAGAGAGCGAGCAATAGTCGCCAAAAACACTGATCTGTGTGCAGCGGATCTCCATGGCGGTCGCGCCCAGCGAAGGGACAACCGCGGGCCTCGGATGCTCGCCCGGAAGCGGACCCACCGTGCGAGTTGCAGACCCGGAGGTGGCCGACCCAGCTCACACCCAGAGAGGCATGCCCAGGGTCAGGCATAGAAGGGGGGTGTTTTTCCGTCCGTCCGTTTTCTCTCCAGCTCAGCCATCCTTAGGTAAGATGGCTGTGTACTCTCTGTGTAGGAGCCAGCACAGCCATCCTGGTTTTACATTCCCACTGCGCCCTGCGGCACACGCTCCCATCGCTTCCGAGCTCTCACGCCGCGCGTAGGGCCTTTCAGGGCCTGTATACGTTTACTGAGAGAGAGAGAAAATCCAAAACGTCTTCATTTCTGCTTTCCGTAAGGGGGGGGGACGACAACTCATCAACGAACCCGACGTCCTCGTTCGTTTTCGCGAGCAAAGGTGCCGCCTCCCGCCCGCCCCCGCCGCCCCGCTCATCCCCGGCCCCGCCGCCCCGCTCAATTCCCCGCACGCGAGCAAGGCGCACGGCCGCGCTAACTATATTCGCGCGCGAAGACGGGCGCTCTGGTGTCGCTACTACCTCGCGGCCCGACGCAGTCCAGAGCGTGGCGTGCTGGTAGCTGACCCTTCTTTCGCAGCGTAGGTCAGCAATGCTCGCAGCGACCCCGTACTTGTTTGCTTTTGCCCCCACGCCGTCCCCCCCGCCCTACCGAACCACCCGCCGCCCGCCCATGCCGACTTCCGCCCTCCCGCCGCCCTCCCCCCTTTCTGCCCCTCCGCCTTCGCCATCCCCCATCTGTGCATTCCACTCCGTTCGCTCCCTCCCGCTTGGCGCCCATCCCGCCCTCCGCCCGCCCTCCCCCCTTCCTGCCCCTCCGCCTTCGCTATCCCCCATCTGTGCGTTCCACTCCGTCCGCTCCCTCCCGCTTGGCGCCCATCCCGCCCTCCGCCCTCGCTCTCCGCCCCTGCCCTGGCTGGCCTGGGTGGCATCTCCCCATTATCACGCGCCAAGTGGGAGGGAGGTGGACGGGGCCCTGAGCCGACCTAGCCCTAAACGGAATGGGGCGCCCAACACGTGCCCGGATTACTGTGCCTTCCCCGGGTGCAGCCTTTCGGCTCGTGAAGGGTCGGTGCGTGTCGTGATCCCCTGGAACACCCGTACTCTCCCGCGCCATCTCCGTCGCCCTCTTCGGCTGCGGCCTTACCACCAAGATCGGGAGGCGGCCAGGGCTCATAGACTCGGTCGAGAGACCCCAGATTGGCATCCATGCCTCTCTGGACAGGGTGGCCCGCCACAACGACCCCTGGAATTGCGACTCGCCGCTTTCCTCCCGCTGTGATTCTGTGTGAGCTCTGTGTCTTGATTTGCCAACAATACACCTACATTCCACAATCAAACCGCCGTGAAGAGTGCTTGATTCACGGACAGCGAGGCTGGCCGCACAGAGGCTGGCCGCAAGCGGAGCTCCCCACCGGCGGCGGGTTTGAAGACACTGAGCCGAGCGCGCCGGCGGCGGACCGCCGCCGGCGCGCTCGCTTCGGCGGATGGCTGAGCGGCACAGTTTCTGGCGGCCCGGCCTGCGAGCAGTCGCCGCGAGACGATCGAAGGCGCTCACTTCAAGCGCGCCGCCATGCCAGATCTCGCCCCACGCCCCGACCAGACCGGGCAGTACGTGCAGGAATGATGCAGGCATGATGGATGGGTGTGGTGAGCACGCCAGCGGCACCGCTGCGCACTCTCAGGGTCGCAGCCGCCTGTCTCGTGAGGGGCGTGGCTCGGGGCGGGTGCGAGAGAGTCGAGGAGCGCGGCGCGCGCGTGCGCGCGCGTGGTAAAGTCGGTTTACATTTCATCACTGGTATAAAAGAGACCCAAAACGGCACGCGCGCCGCGCGCACGCGCGCTCGCATCACCTCAACACTCACACGCAAATCAAAGATGCGGCCAGCCGCGCCCCGTTCGAGTTTCTTCGATCAAAAGAGGGACGGCAGCGAATCTGGGCACAGCTCATGACGCCACACCGAGTTTTTAACCTAACAAGTAACATCAAACGATTTGAGCGCCGACTTCCAGGTAGTCGCTCGCCGCGCGTCGGGGGCTTCGTCGCCCAATATGTCGCTCATCGTGCCGGCTCCGCAAGTCGGCGGGCCGAATCGGTCCCGAGCTAAAGCCATCGGCATCGTCCTCCTCGTTGGCTCATGCTGGCTCGCCGCCACCCTCCTTCCTCGAGGCCGCGGCGGCAACAAGATCACTGCCCCTGCAGTGCTCGAGAAGTGGGGTGGTGGCATTGACAAGAACTCTGAGGAGTACAAGATTGCACGCTTCCTATTTGACGACATCCAGCATGTCCTCTGCCCCGGCCTCTGCGTGTTTGGCGTTTGTGCAGCGGCCGGATGCCCCGCGTTGATGGAGGCGGGGTGGTCGTCTCTGGATTCGGCGGAAAAGGTTGAGGTCGCGCCAATGCTTGGCGTTGTCGCCGGATATAACTGGAATATGACGGCCGACGCGTTCGGCGGACATTGCACACTGTCGATGGGTCTCGACGGTCTGCCTCACGCGCTGAGCTGCCTACCGGACGACGACGTGTACGGCAAAAAGAAACAGCTCGCTCATAAAGGGAGCATTGGCGAGCTCGGCCACGAGATCCCTCCGCCCCACCAGGCGGCGGCTGGCACGAAGGAGCCCTCCTTCCTCTTCGCGCGCGGCCTCTTTGCCTCCTTTCTCTCGGCCGGAATCGGCGCGGCGGTCACCAATCCGCTCGAGCTGGTCAAGGAATCATGTTATCCGGGCATATCGGTCAACTTCTCGCCAGCTCCTCTAAGCACGGACGGACGGAAAAACACCCCCCTTTTATGCCTGACCCTGGGCATGGCCTCTCTTGGGGTGAGCTGGGTTGGCCACCTCCGGGGCTGCAACTCGCACGGCGGGTCCGCATCCGGGCGAGCATCCGAGGCCCGCGGTTGTCCTTTCGCTGGGCGCGACCGCCATGGAGATCCACTGCACACAGATCAGTGTTTTTGGCGACTATTGCTCGCTCTCTGTGCAATCGCAACGCCAGAGGCCGTGCTTGGAGAATGGGTCGCGATGCTGCTGCGCCAGTGGATTGAGCCGCTCCGCAGGCTCCATCGGTGAGCTGCGGTGGCGCGCCGGCCGCTTCATGCATAGCTCTCGGGCGAGCTGCCGCAAACGCGTTTTCCGTCCGCCCGTTTCATCGAGTGGTAAAATGCAATCGAATTTGCCCGAATGGTAAGGTGCAACTTTTGCATTTGGTAAAAGTTGCCCGAGTGGTCAGTGGGGAAAAAACTAAAGCGGAAAGGTGGCCCCAAGAGCTAAAGGTCAACATCCCCTCCGGCTACGACAACGCGAACCTGATCTGGATTCTGGTCCTCACGGGGTTGACCCGTCTCCTCCAGATCGAGACGGACTTCATGGACGGCCGAGCAATATTGCTTTACTACTATTAATTGCTGCTTTTTGCACGGCTGAGCCCCCCCCCCCCCCTCCCCTGCGCTCATTCCCTGCCCTCTCCCACCACACACTCCGTCAGAGCCCCCTCCCCTCTTGCACAACAGGAATTCTGACAATTAACCAGTGCAGGGAAATACGAAACGAAAATTGATGGGCTTGCCCATCCCGGAGTGGTTCGACCCCACATAAATCCGAGACGGTGACGGGATGCTGTCGTACGATGGTCTCAGGCCCAGTGAGGTAGTGCATCTGACTATCCCGGATCCTGCTGAACAAGCTCCTCTTGTAGCTCGATCGGTCACACCGCCATCGCCGTCGGGGAGAGGGGGGACGACACTGCTTCAGCAGCGTGCACCTCGATCCTGTACCGTGTTTGTTATGACCCCCCCCAATGAACACACCAGTGAGGGAGGGCGAGACGATCGAGGGGTCCCGTACCATGCGGAACCGACCCTATCCAGTGCTCAAGTGCTCAAGGAATTTCCAAATTACCATCGACCCGCCCGGCTACGACAAAACCGCGGCAAGCCAATTATACTTCAACAACCGCGGCAAGCCACGTCCCACCTTTGCGCACAAAAGTTCTTGGGTGGCGCGGCCCAGTCTTCACAACGAAGTGCGAGGCTTACATTCTCACCCCGGCGCGAAAGGCAACAACCGTCTACTACGGCGCGAAGAAAACCGGCTTCATGATCCGCGGCAGCCGCGTCGACCTGCTGGCCCAGGGGCGCGAGCAGCCGCCGCGCGACGCACTGGCGCGCCTCGGCATCTCGGTCGACGCCGGCGACGCCGGCGCGCTTCCCGAGCAGTCCGACTCAATCGAGTCGTCCCGGCTGCTGCTGCTGCACTGCATCCGCCGGCTGGGCGGCGGCCGCTCGCGGACGTCGGAGCTGGCTGCGACGCTGCGGTCGCGCCTCCTCTCCTCGCTGCGCGGCGACTCCATCGCCTGCCGCAACCGCGCCCTCTTCCTGGTGGGTGTCCTCTCGGGCGACGGCGACTGCGCAGCGGCGCTGGCCAGCGCGGGCGCGGTCGGCGAGCTGTGCGATCTGCTGCGGCAGGGCGCGCCGCGCGCGCCATCTCTGATCGAGCGCCAGTGGGCCCTCGTCTCGCTCAGCCACCTCGCTGGCGCCGCCCCGGGCCACGCCCGGCTCTTTGTCAAGGCGCGAGCCGGCGAGCTGCTGGCGGAGACGCTCCGCAGCTGCGCGTCGCAGCTCGGCGCCTCGCAGCCTGGCGCTCCGCACCTCGGTGCGCGCGAGGCGCCCACGGCGGCGGAGGCCTGCTCAGGCGGGGAGGCGCCGTGCGCGACGTCGCCGGCGGCCGCTGCCTCTGGCAGGGAGGAGGCGGCGGTGGCGGCGGCGAGTGAGGCGGCAGCGGAGAGCGAGGCGGCGGCGGCGGCGAGCGGGGCGGCAGGGGGGTCCTCGGTGGAGGCGGCGGCAGTACCAGCGCAGGCGCAGGCGCAGGCGGGTAGTGGCGGCGGCGGCGGCGGCGGCAGTGGCGGCGGCGGCGGCGGTGGCGGCGGCGGCGGTGGCGGCGGCGGCGGCGGTGGCGGCGGGGCTAGCGGCGCGGGTGCGGCGTCTGCCTCGCAGAGCGGCGAGACGGACGCGGAGCGCGAGCGCGCGGCGTTGGGGCTGTGCTACGTCATCTCTGCGGTGGTGGCCAACCTCACCCTCGACCGGCAGGGCGCCAAGGAGGTGTCGACGAGCGGGCTGCTGTCGGCCCTCGTGCCACTGCTCCTCGCAAAGCGCGCCACCGGATCCCCGCGGCTCCTCAGCTATGACTCGGCCACACCTCTCGGCCACGGCCCGCCCTCTAGGCGCGCCACCGTCTCCCTGCCCTCGGCGCGGTGGCTCTGCACCCACAGCCGCACAGGGCTGCACAACGCCTCGCTCGGCGGCGGCGCCGCGCGCGCGATGCTCAACTTCGCCTACCGCGGGCACGAGACCGCGCGGATGCTCCTCTCCGTCGGCGCGCTGCCGCGGCTGCTGGCCTTGGAGGACACGCCCGAGGCGTCCGACAAGGTGCGCGAGATTGCGCAGCGAGCCGCTGCCTACTTGGCCGAGGTGTCGACGTACGTATCGCGCGCGGCGTCCTCGTGCAGCGGCGACGACGACGCCGACAACGCCGACAACGCGCCCGCCGACGGCGCGGAAAGCGCGCCGCCCGCGCCGTCGCCAGCGCCGCCTGTAGCCCCTCCGCCCGCGCAGCCACACGCGGCGGCGGCGGCGGCGGCGGATGTGGCGGCTGTGGCGGCGCCGACGGGCGCTGGCGGCGAAGCGGCGGAGGCGGAGGCTGAGGGAGAGGCGGAGAGAGTGGCCTTGCGCGGGAAGGAGGGTGGTCAGTCCGCCCCGTCGACGGCGGCGTCGCTCCTCCGCCGCAGCCTGACGCCGCCCGCCGAGGCGCTGCTCCAGGCGCCCCCGGGAGGGTGGGAGGCGCTGCGTTGCTCCCAATCCGCCGCTTCCGTCGCTACCGGCGGCGGCGGAGGTGCTGGCATTGGCGGCGATGGCGGCGACGCCACCAGCCGCAGCGGCGGAGACGGCGAGAGTGGCGGCGGCGGAGGAAGAAGCGGAAGCGGCGGCGGAGGAAGCGGCGGCGGCGGCGGCGGCGGCAGCCGCAAACGCCAGCGCGTGCAGGGCAGCGGCGCGCGGCGGCGGCGGCGGCGGCGCGGCCGTGGTAGCAGCGGGGACGGCGGCGAGGAGGCGGAGGCGATGTGTGAGTTCGAGTGCATCCTCGGCCGCCGCCTCAGCCGTTCGGGCGCCTCGGAATACCTCATCAAGTGGCGCGACCCGACCGGGGGAGGAGCGCTCACGCTGACGCACCACCCGCACATGCGCACCCCGCAGCCGCACACAGACACACATACTGACAGGCTAAGCGGGGCAACTCCCCGCACCACGACTCGACGTTTCAAGCCTCTCTCGTCCGGAGCTAGGCGCGTCCTGGGAGCCGGTGCACCACATTCACGACCCCGCGACGGTCGCCGCCTTCGACCGCGGCGCGGAGGCGGCCGGTCTGTACCCCGACTGGGCGTGGTCGCTCGACGCCGCGGGCGCCGGTTGGTCTTGCGTGCCGCTCGACATAGCCGCCGCCGCCGGCCGGCGGGGGAGGGAGGGCGGGTCGGCGCGGCGGGCGAGGCCGCGCACGCTCCCTCCCAACTGGCCGGCCGGGGTGGTCTACGCGCCCTTCCTGCTCTGGGTGGAGCCGGCGGTGGGTGGGGCGCGCGCCGACGCCGCCGACGCCGCCACCGACGCTGCCGGTTTGGCGTCGGCACGGATGGAGATGGCGCAGTGGCGGTGCATGGGCGGAGTCTCAATACAGCCGCTGCCGCCAAAGCACCCCGCCGCGGCGCCGGTGGGAGCGGCGGGCGTGTCGGCGGGCGCGTTCGGCCTCTTTGCCTCCGTCACCCTGCCGTGCGGAGCCGTGCTGGGCAACTACACCGGCCTTGTCAAGCCTCAGGTGAGAACCTTCTAGGAGCCATCGTGGAGCCTTCTAGGAGCCTTCTAGGAGCCTCCTAGCGGGAGCTTCACGCGGGAGCTTCTAGTGGAACCTCCTTGCTTTTAGCGTGAGCTTCTAGTGGAACCTCATTGCTTTTAGCGGGAGCTTCTAGTGGAACCTCCTTGCTTTTAGCGGGAGCTTCTAGTGGAACCTCCTTGGAGCCTTCAGTCTCCGCATTCGTGAGACGCAGTGGGTTGACTCTCGGCCCCACCCTTGTTGACACCGCAGCGCGCGTACGACACCTCGCGCTACCTGGTGGAGGTGTGCGAGCGGCGGACGGGGCGCCGGTTCGACATCGACGCGGCCAAGTACGGCAACGAGACGCGTTTCATCAACGACTACACGGGCATCGCGCCTCAGCCGAACGTGGCCTTCGTGCTGCACTACGCGGCTGGGGCCGGCGAAGTTGCCGTCTCGGTGGTGACGCAGCGGCTCATCCAGCCAGGCGATGCGGCCGAGAAGCGGCCGAGATGCGGCCAGTATGAGGCCGGTATGCGGCCGAGATGTCGGTATGCGGCCGGTATGCGGTTGGTTAGCCGAGACGTGGGTGAGGTCTAGCCGAGCGTGCAGCAGCTCGCTGCGCGACTGATGCTTGCCCGCGGCTGTGGACAGGCGAGGAGCTGCTCGTTGACTACGGCTGCCAGTTCTGGCTGGATGAGAGCGCAGAGGAGAGCGCGGGGAGCAGCCCGGGCTCGAGCCGCAGCCGCAGCCCACCGCCGCCCGGACAAGCAGTGGCGATGGACACGGCTGAGGTGGAGGCGGAGGCGGAGACAGAGACGGCGGCGGAGGCGAACGCGGCGGCGTCAGTTGCGACATTCGCAGACGCAGCGGCGACGATTGCGGAGACGGGGGCATCGGACGAGGCCGTGCAGATCGAGGTAGAGGAGGAGGCCGAGGAGGAGGAGGTGAGGGGGGAGGAGGAGGAGGGGGCGGCGGCAGAGGCAGCGGCGGGGATGGAGGCGCCGGAGGGGGAGGCGCTGCCGCTGGTGGGACGGGAGGCTCCACAGCGAGGCGGGGGAGCCACGGCTGGCGGCCGTCCTGCCGCGGCGCGCCCGCCGGACGGCGCCTCTCGTTTTACGCGAGAGCGCAGGGCGCCGCAGGTCTTCCTCGCCGAGCCGGCGCCGCCGCCGAGAGCACTCGCTTCCGCTGCTCGCGCGGCAGCCGCATCTGGGGGCTAGGGTTTCCGAGCGCCGTAACGCCGCCGTAGTAAAATTCTTTTGCTCCCACCGGAACCGCCTAGCGCCTGGGCTGTCCCATAGCGCGCGCCGCGCGAGCGCGAGCGCGACTAGGTCCAGCCCTGGGTGAGCCGGGTTGTGACCATTTGGCGATATTCCGCGGCTTACTGGGTCCCTGAGCCGCTCCCCGTGTGCGATTCTTGTGGCCCAGGCATGGTACTGATAGTAAACGGGTCAGAACCGGCCAAACACAGGCTACAGCCCCACACACGCGCCCGCCATAGCTCCTGGAGAGCATGCCCATGCGCGAGTGACGCGCTACAAGCCGCGAGAGTGGCATCAGAGGCAGGAACGACGTGCTCTTGCTGCACCTCGCAGCTGCACCAAGTGTGCTCGCAGTGTATGCCACGGCCGCCGCCTGCGGCATTGCTCTCGTGCAGCTAGGCGACGCAGGTCCATCAGCAGGGCTCATCCAATGCGAGCGCACATGTGCGTAGCCGCGGGCAGGTGGCAGTGCACAGCCGCACACCGGCTGTGGCGGCTCGAATGCCCCCGGCAGCAATGCTGGTCATTAACTTGCGTATTGGGGCCGCAGCAGACTGCTGCTGTGGCAATAGCAGCAGCCTGCTGCTGCCTGATTCAGTCAAGCCAGCGGTGCAGCGAGGCGTGCAGAATTCGCGCGGTTTGGTACCTCCTGAGGCTGAGCGCGTTCAGACCCGGTGACCGGAGTTGGATGGTTCGATGGAGCTCGGCGAGCTCCATCGAACCATCCATGGCCGGACGGCGGAGCGTGAGGTGGCGAGCGGAGAGATGTACCGCAAGACGAGAAAACACGGATCTGACGCGATGTCACAAAGTCGACGAGAAGCTCTGCGCTCATCATCCGCGCGTCCGACGGTCTCCCCTCCAGAAAGCGGCTAAACGCACGGAACGCGACAGCAACGGGCCGAATGCGTTTTCATAGTGGGCGCCTTCGGCGCCTCGCCCATGCGGCGCACCGCCGCTCCTCCCTCGCTCGCCCTGACCAGTTCGTAAAGCTGATCCACCCTCGCACGCGAGTTTGCAAGCGCGTTGTCGGCACCCTCCAGCGCAACCCTATCTGCGCTCGGTTCATCAGATGCGAGCAGCGCCTGCAGCCCCTCGCCATCCGTCAAAAGCTGGAGGGCAACGTCGACGGCGGCCTCCTGCATGATCGTCTCGTCGTCGCCAGTGGCTGGGTCTTCTGGCTCCGACCGGACGGCTCCAACGCCCAGCATCTGAGACATGAACGCGAGGTCAAATTCTGGCACGTACGGCGTAGTGAACGGCGCTACTTGGGCCGCGTGCTTGCGCCGCCCTTATCCACAGCGTCTCTTCAACGATGCGTGTTGCAAACAGGCACGCCGTTCAGCAGCCCACCGACGGGCCGCTACTACGCCGAATTCTGGCCGCTCGGCGCTTTTGACATGCAGGTTGACCCGGTGTCGGGGCCCGAGGACCGCATTACGATGGAGCAGATGTACAGGCAAGGAGCCATTCGGTGCGCCGCCGGGGAGCGAGTCGGGAAGCATCACACCATCCCGCCCGGAAACGGCGTGGAAGCACTCACGCGGGTGCTATCGAATAGGACTGACTGGGACTGCAGCCACGGAGGAGTGGAGCTCACGTACCGCACCATCTGCGACCCAATCGAGAAGTTCCCGCCCGGCCGCGACCTGAGGCCGTAAGAGGTTGCGTCTCAAAGTCTCACGAAGGCAAATGGTCCAGGCGCGCTCTCTCTCTTCCGGACCAGATTTGCTTTTGCATAAGGTTAATATGCGTATACGAAGAACAAACTCGAGCCCGCGAGTACAACACAGTCACACACACACACACACACACACACACACACACACACACACACACACACACACACACACACACACACACACACACACACACACACACACACACACACACACACACACACACACACACACACACACACACACAGAGTGTGGCGTGTCGTGCCACGTGCGTCTCATGCCCTGCAACGATTCTCATGCCCACACAGAAAGGACCAAAATGATGTACAAAGTTGCTGAGGCCTCTGGCAAGCAGTTTACTATGTAAACCCAATTTTGGTGTTTATAACATTTTTGGCTGGCCGCCTGGCAGCGGGGGGCCAGCCCCCGCCATGGGCCCCGCCGGCTGCGCACGGAAAATCTCCTAAGTCGATTTGTACCGGATTTTGAAGATTTTGGCAAAAGTGCGAAACCGAAAATGGCGTTTAAATTTGCGCACCTGCTGTCCGCCGCCTGCGGCGGCGCTGCGCGCCAGCGCGCGCTGCGCGCGCGTTTTTGTTTGGGGTGCAGCGGCGCTGCGCGCCGCCGTAGGGGCGCCTGGGGGGGGCCTGCACAAAGGATGCGAGCTCGAGCACATCGACGCAATCGACGGCGGCATCGAGGAGGGGATCAACCTGGGTGGGGGTGGGGGATGGGTGGGGTGGGGTGTTTTGGGGGGGGGGGGGGGTCTGGGGGGAAAAGGGGGGGGGGGGGAACCTTTGGGTCACGTGACCAGCAACGGTCACATGACCAACGGCGTGCGGCGTGGACGTGCGCGTGCGGCGGCGCGGGCGCGAGCACGCGGGGCACGTGGGCGGCGGCCGGCGCGAGCACCTACGGCGCGGCGGGCGGCGCGGCGGGGCCACCGACGCCCGCGCCGAGCACGGGGCCCTGCCCGACCTGCGGTGGGAGGGGAGGTGGGTCGGACGAGCACGCGGGCTAGGCGCGCGGCTTGTGTCGTGCGTGCGCGCGTGCGCGCGAGGAGAGGAAGGGGGCGGTGCGGCGGGGAGGGGGATACCTGGGGCGGCGGGGCAAAGGGCGCGGGCGCGCCGCCGAGCACGCCGGCAACGCCCGCCGGCTGCGGCACCTGCCGGACAGTAGGGGGGGGGAGCGTGGCGTGGGGCAGAGGGGAGCGAGGAGGGGCGAGGCGACACAGGACGAGCGCGCGCGTGCGCGCACGTGGGCGGGCGGCGGGCGGCGGGCACGCACCTGGAAGGGCACGAGAGGCACGAGAGGCCCCAGAGTCGAGTGCTGCACCGAGTTGACGTTGGCGCCGTGCTCGAGCAGGAGAGCCGCCGGCGGCGCGAAGTGCAGTCGGTCAGCCGGCGCCGGTCCATCGCATGCCGCTGGCGCCGGGCCGTGCGATCAGTCGAGTGAAGGGTTGGCTAGCCTTGCCGTTCAAGATGAAGCCCGCCATGTCGGCATCGGCTGCTGCACGTTGAAGGAACTGGGCGGCCGAGCCGACGACGGGCACGATCCGCTTGCTCTCCTTGTGCTGCAGCCACGGTAGCTCGCGCAGCATCCGCCAGCCGTCCTTGCAAAGGTAGCCAACGACGCCTCGCGAACCCTCGCCGACCAGCTCGAGCATGTTGTTGTAGGTCGGTTTGGTGTTCTTGCCGAACATCTGCGACAGCGCGGACCTGCCCGCGACCACGTGGACGACGCCCGCCGAGTCCACGAGCGTCCATGATGGCTCCAGCGCCATGATCGACGCGGATCTTCGAGGTGTTCAACAGAGCTTGGCAACCTTAGTGGCCGCAGGCCACACGCCCGTAGGGCGTGAACTCGTCGCGCGCGTAAGCGCGCGAAGAAAATTTTCAGAGATAAGTACGTACTTACCCTGGGGAAGGCCTTGTTTTCACGTCCTTAGCGAGTGATGCAATCACGTTCTTGTTTTGCCCAAAACAAGACCGTACTCGCACGTTCTTATTGGCTGTGGCAAAGACACGCTCCGCCTCCTTCGCCGTCGCCAGCGGCGCTGCACCATGCAGGCGTACTTTCCGCCCGCCGATGCAGCGGCGCCCGCGGCCGCCGGCGCGGGCGAGGCGGCAGACGGCTCTGACCAGCGGACAGCGGCACTACCCGCGGGCGCGCCGGCGCCGCCGCAGGCGGCTGCGTCCGGCCCCGAGGTGGCAATGCCGTCGTACCAGCCGTGGAAGCAGTCCCGGCCGGAGTGGAAAGGCTGCACTGCAGAGCAGTGGGCCGCCTCCCGCTGCAAGACCGACGACTACATCGCACCCACGATGCCCAAGGGTTCTGCGCCCGGCAAGATGTGGTCCTTTGGCGTCTGCCAAAAGGGGGCGGCTGTTGGTACGAAGCAGTGGTCGGCGTGGGAGGGTGGGGTGGGTGCGCCGTGGGTGCGCTGTTTGTGTACATCTTAACAAGTGCTCCGAGCGCTTAACTATAATTCTTTTTTGCACGAGGCAGCTTCTTTTTCTCAAGAACGTAAAATCACGACCGTACAATCATTTGCCGCGTGTCTTCGAGCGACAGTTTGGCCCAACCATGTCTGGCCCTCGAAGGTCTGCTTGGTTCTTGCGGCATCAGGCGGCCATGATCGAGGACCGCCAGTCGAAGACGCTGCTGACTGACGAGACCGTGCAGCGGCTGCGGGCGCAGCGGCAGCGGCAGTGGCAGAAGGTGGCGGCAGACTTCAACAAGCGCCTGGATGAAGCGAATGAGCGCGCGGACGCATCAATCGCAGCGTGGCTCGCGGCTCACAAGGAGCGCGTCGCGCTCGGCATGACGACCGACGGTGGGACCACGACCGACCACTGCGACACCGAAGGTATGACCGAGGAGGTCGCGGCCGAGAACGCGCCGCTGGTGAACGGCCAGGGATACGTTTGGGCCGAGGGCTACGGCGGCCGCCCCGGCTGGGTTCTCTGCGTAGATTAGGGCCAGGATAGGGCCAGGAGCCGCCGACGTCCGGCGCGAGGACCGGCTATTGCGCACAGAAGCGAGCGGAGCGAGCCGAAGAGAAAATTTGAGGGATAAGGTCGTACTTGCATGTATGTACGTCCCTGTTTTGACAGTACGTACGTAGTGTCTGAAGTACGTCCGTGATTGAGCTGAGGCGCACGTACGCGAGGGGCGCTGGCGTGTCGTCAGCAAGGTCGTGTGGGCTGGGGGCATTTCCGCCCACGTTCTTGCAATACGTACTTGATTTCACGGTCGTGAAAGCAAGGTTGCCAAGCTCTGGTGTTCAAGCGGGCGCCGGTAGATCTTCGAGGTGTTCACGCGGATCTTCGAGGTGTTCGAGCGGCGGTGGAAATGACTTTCCTCATCAGCGAACCTCCGCCCAGCAAAAACTCAGGACCCGCTGACGGTGACAATCGTTGATGCCCTGCTCTCGAATGCCCGGTGGTCTTCCTTTTCTTCTTCCTTATTCCCCGAGAGAGTCTCGAGAAATCCGGGATGTTTCCGCCGGGAGTCGTTCCCAGCCGGAGTTGTGCGGCGGTGCCGGTGCGCGGTGGGAACATTTCTTCCTCGCACTCACAAATTCTTCCTCGCTCCGATGGTGTGCCGGTGTGTGTCTTGCGGACTGGCCCACCGTACGGAATTCTTCTTCTGGTGGTCGAGCGGGTGGGCGCGAAGGCCGGGCGAGGCGGCTGGCGTCGTGAGATGGGGGAGGGGCAGGCGGCGGCCGCGGCAATCCTTCTTCTGTGTCAGCGTTTGTCAGTCGTCCTCCACACCGCTGTGGCGTGGCAGACGGTGAACGAGCTAGCGTGCGGGGAGAGCGGCATTGTGCATGGTGCGGAGTGCATTGCCGTTCTTAACGGAGTCGCTTAGGCGGCTCCGCTGGTGAGCCGGTGTGTGTGCCAGTCCGCGCCAGTCCGCGCCCTTGTCGTGCCAATAAATAAAACGGACACACCAAACAAGGGGAGGGAGAAGGACAGGGTCCCCACCTGCGCGAGCAGGATCTTGTAAGGACGATCAGGGACACAGGGGAACGGGAGCGGGGAGCGCATCGCGACACGGAGGGGGGCAGGGCAGCGTTCACCCACACGACAGGGTCCCAGGGATTCCCCTCTCGTATAGGACAAAGTTGCACCCGGCGGCACGGGGGCAGGCGCGGGCCTCCTACTGGTTGCGCTCTCCTAGTTCTCCTGCTACTGACAAAAAGGACAGCGACAGGGTCGCAGCACGGTGGACTCCCTATTCCACTGGCGATCTCTCTCGAAGGGGGAGGGGCTGTGTGTCTGTGTATGTGTGTGTGTGCATGTGTGTGTGTGCATGTGTGCATGTGTGTGTGTGTGTGTGTGTGTGTGTGTGTGTGTGTGCGTGTGTGTGTGTGTGCCTTTGTCGTGCCAGTGTGAGAGAGGCGCACTTGGAGCACTTGGAGTGCAGTCGGCAACCTCACATCCAGGGCCGGGGAGCTAAGAAGCGCACCCCGCGAGCCGGATGATCGGCATCGGGCTACGGGCTAGAGAGCCCTGACCCCTAGCTAGGGGGGGTGCGCATGCGCAGGGAAAGGGCCGTAAAGTAAACACGGGTCTCCGAGGGTTGGCCCCGCGTACCGGGTTTCCCCTTAACTGCAGGACGCCCCCTCTACTCGGAGCTAATGAATGAACACCACACTGCACGCCTCACACCTGCCCGCTGTGTTTTCTTCCTTTTTCGGCCCAATAAGAATTCTTTCTGCGTTCTTAACGGAGTCGCTTAGGCGGCTCCGGTGGTGTGCCTGTGATAGTACTAGCACGCGCCAGTTCGCACCTGTGTCGAGCCTGTCGGCTGCGAGAGAGACTTCTGTTGTTTAGTGAGTGAGTATTCTTGATACGAAACCACGACGACACACACACACAGGTAGGTAGGTAGGTAGTAAGGTGAAGACAGCCAGGCTCGGACTGGACACCAACGCGGTATGGGTGGACGCTAGACAGATGATGACGACACGCACGAGCGACACACAGACACAAACAAGCTCACAAGACACACAGCCAGCTGGCTGCCACACACCCTGAGTCGGCGTACACATAACTCAGGACCACATCCTCCCTGTCGCCCCCCCCAGCACTCCACGGTGCCAAGGGCACAAACAAGGGCACAACTCAAACAACAGACGACAGGAAGTGATATGTGAGGCTAGAGCAGCATGCTCCACCTCTAGCAATCTCACCGGCCTGCGAGGCACGGACGAGACCGTATGTGGGGTCTAGTGAAGTGTCTATGGACGCGCTCCTCATGGGCTAGCTGCCTGCAGCTAGCCCTTCTCGCACTCACGGGCAGTGACAATTCAATGGGTGAGTGTTTGCGAGCAGAGGCGCGTGGGCTAAATCTAGGCCGCACGTCGTGGCACTATGGCGAAGTTAGACGTGCGGCCGCAGCGCGCCCGCCGCAGGCTCGGCGGTGCGCGCGTGTTAGCGAGAAAGTTGCGGGTAGAGCCATGCCCGACTTTTCGAAGGTGAGGCCTCTGCGACGAGTGCCAGCCGCGCTGCGGAGCCACACCTTTCGAGCCGCGTCCCGTCAGCACTGTCCCCGAGTGGTCCCGCCTCGGCGGCACACACTCTCGACCAGGACAGTCCCGCCAACGGAAACGTGTCGCGCGCCGGCGACGATTGCGGCGTGGTCGTTGTGAAGCGAAGTTGGCACGACCACCGGCCTGCTTCGCAGACCGGGCAAGGACTGCACACACGAGGTTTGTTAATTCTTTCTGCGCGCAGCCCCAAAATTCTTTCTGCGTCATGGCTGACGAGCTGGCTGTCGAACTAGTCATAGGAGCTGCCGTGCCGACGAACGCCGTGTCTGTCCGCCTCCGTGCGCCATGTCTCCGTCGTCGGGCTGCTCGAATGAGAAGCCGCAAGCCTCGATGAGCGTCTGCAATCTCACCGCCAATATCGCAAACTCGATCGTTGGCTTTGCCGTGCTGACGCTGCCGACAGGGATGGAGCGGCTGTCTGACAACGGGATGGCGACCTCCGAGGCGCTCGGCGTCGGCGTCGTCCTGCTGCTGGTTTTCGGGACGCTCAACGCGTGGACGTTTACCCTCATTGCCGAGGCTTGCGAGCGGACAGGCGTGCCACAGCCCGCGTTCTCTCTGACCTTTTGCGCCATCATCCACTCGCGGCAGCCGAGGCGCCGGCCCGTTCCAAGAGCCTTCGTCGCATCCCACAGGGACCTGCTCGTATACGGCGGCGTGGCAGAAAACGCTCGGGCCGCGTACTGCGTGGCTGGTCTCGTCGAGCACGCTGCTGATCAGCTTCAACAATGCGGTCATCTGCCAGTCCATCATTGGCGCGCGCGCACCACACGAAGCAGCTCCCGCGTTCGTCTCCCCGGCGGAGAAGTACGCATGACACGCCCCCGCAGGCGTCTGCTTGACAGACTTGATCGGCTTCTTCCTCGAGCAGCCAGAGGAGCTGCCGCGGCTGCGCATCCAGCTGCTCGTGGTCGTCGCCGTCCTCTTACCGCTCTGGTGCCCATCCTCGCCTCAGCACTCCCTCTCTGCGTCCACGATGCTGCTGCCGAGACTAGCCTCCTCCCACCGCGGTTCCTGTCGTCCTCACCTCGCCTCCCACCCCGCGCCGATCAGCCTTTTGCCTTCCCTCAAGCCGCTCTCTGCCGCGTCGACCTTTGGCCTCGCTGGAACAGCGACGACAGCAGCGACGATGGCCGCGCGTGCTCTCGACACGTCCTACGGGCCCGAGGGCAAGTTTTTCGAGGTTGTGCAGTGGGTCCCCACCTTCGAGCAGCGCGCGGCAGACCCTGAGGGCGAGATCGCCGGTCTAGCCGCGGTGCGGAGACGAGTAGAGGAACGGGCACACTCTCTGAGAGACGCACGACAGACACGGCGGAGGCATGCACTCCATCGGAGTTGCGACTCCGCCGGGACGGACCGCCGATCACTCCCCGGCCCGGCCGTGGTGCCTCGGTGCGGTGCACGCCGAGAGGTGGTCGCGGCGCGTTGACCGCCGTGCGCATACTCGCGGTCAGGTCGCGCCGAGCTAGGAACCTTCTAGGAACCTTCTAGGAACCTTCGTCAGGTCGCGCCGAGCGCGAGCAGCGTGGCCTTCTTCCTCTCGCTCGCATCGAGCGCGTACCTGGCACACTTCAACGCGCCGCTCATGTACGCAGAGACGCGCCCCGACCGACACGGCTCGCGCCTCGCCCCTTTCCGCGCTGCCGCCGCCATCGCCTTCTCTGCTGCAGCTGCGCTCTTCATCAGCATCGGGGGCGCCGGGTTCGCTACCTTTGGCGAGGCGGTGCAGGCGCTTGTCATCAACAACTACGCTGCTGCCGACCCGCTTGCCGCGATCGCCCGGTGCGGGGCTCCCTCCCGCCCCTCGAGTGTGTCAGCAGTAGCGCAAGAATGCACAGCCTCCCCACCTCCCGGACTCGCGGCAACAACTCGGACTCTCCCCTCCCACCCTCCTCCGCCCTCCATGTCCCTCTCAGGTGCGGCCTCTTCCTGACCGTCCTCTTCGAGTTCCCGCTGCTGGAGCGCCCCTTTCGCCTCACCCTCGCGGAACAGCTCGGCAACCCTAACCCTAACCCTAACCCTAACCCTAACCCTAACCCTTTCGCCTCACCCTCGCGGAACAGCTCGGCAACCCTAACCCTAACCCTAACCCTAACCCTAACCCTAACCCTTTCGCCTCACCCTCGCGGAACAGCTCGGCAATTCGCGCTTCGGCAGGCAAGTGGGCGCGCCGCCCCGCCCCGCTCTCGACCGCCCGTGCACCGACCAAGCGTAGGCAGCTCGAGCGGCGGCAAAGGTCGGATCCACGTCTTCCTCTCTCTCGGCGCCATCACCGCAGTCGCCTTGGCCGAGCCTCCCCTCGACCAGCTGGCGGCCCTGGGAGGCGCGACGGGTGGCTCCCTCCTCATCTACATCGCTCCCGCCCTGATGACGCTCCGCCTCGCGAGCCGTACCATCCTCCCGCGGTCGGAGAGCGGGAGCTTCATCATCGCCGCCGACATCGCCGCCGACACGGAAAGCGAGGCGCGTTCGGACGCGGCGCACGGGTACAGAGGGCCGGTCGCGGGCGCTTATGCAGCAGCGTTGTGGGCGATGGCGGCGATGGGGGTCGTACTTGCCGGCGCGGCGGCGTCTCGTCGCTCGCCCGCTGGGGCGAGAGAGCGGTGGAGAGCCTCTCGTCGCACCCGGTCAGATGCGCCGGGGCCGCGAGTGGCCGAGAGTGGCCAAGAGTGGCCGAGATTGGCCGAGATTGGCCGAGATGCAGCAGCGTCGGCGGAGAGGTGGGACGCTCGTGCATCCTCCCCTCCCCTCTCCTCCCCTCCCCTTTCCTCCTCTCCTCTCCTCTCCCCTCCTCTCCTCTCCTCCTGGCACCTCCCCTCCTCCCCCCCCTCCCCCCCCCCCCTTCTCCTCTCTCACCTCCTCCCCTCTCCCCTCTCCCCTCCCCTCTCCTCCCCTCTCCTCCACCCCTCCCCCTCTCCGTCTCCCCTCCTCTCCTCCCCTCGCTCCCGCTCAGAGATATGGGCGAGATATGGATTCATCAATACATCGTCAATTGATTGGTAGCCCCTCTAATTAGTTAACCAATGAATAGGCGCCTCGTCCGTGGAGCGAGATTAGCCGAGGTCCGCCGAGGCGAGGCGAGGCAAGCCTGCAATCCGTCGATAGAGACACGTTGGAAGGTGGGACGGGGGGAAGCCGAGGCTCGTCTAGGGGTCGGTTGACAGAGACAGTTTGGAAGGTCGGCCGAGTTCGGTGAGGCCGAGATTGCGTGAGATCACAGGGGCACGAGTGTGAGTGCCGGCCGGGTCAGCCGAGATGAGCGAGATGCCGAGATTAAGTCCGAGATACGCGGTGAGATTCGGCAAGGCTAGGCGAGAAGTAGGTCAGCCGAGGTCAGGCCAAGATCAGACCTCCGCCCAGATCCGCCCAGATCCGCCCAGATCCGCCCAGATCCGCCGAGATTGTCCGAGATTGTCCGAGATTTGTCCGAGATCGACCGAGATCGACCGAAGTCGAGATAAAATGATGTAACTTTGGTTTTTTCTCGCAGGTGCCGCCTCCTGCCCTCTGCCCGTCGCTCGTCGAGGCTGCTGCGGCGGCGACGCGCGCAGTGAGCGAGATTTGGCCGAGAGTGGCCGAGATTACAGAGCCTGCGGCGCCGGTTCGTGCACATTCGAAGCCGTCGGCGTCTGGCCCGCGCGCACGAGTCTGCACTCCTGCGTGCCGCGCGTCGCCACCGCCCACTCCACCGACCCGCGCGCTGGGCAGCACAGCGGCGGCCGTGTGCCCCTCCATGCGGGGCGACCGCCGCTGTGCTGCTACCTGGTCCGTGCTCTCTGTAGCGGCGTATATACTGAACGTAGTGGTCTGTCCCCCGGCCCGTCCAATTGGGCGACACAGAGAGATCAGAGTCGGGCTCGTGATTGTTCTAGCTTAGACCAATCTCTCTCTCTCTCTCTCTCGTCTGGACTCTCGTCGCGCGGTTTCGTAACACCGGGTCGTTGCGGCCCGGGGGGTAAAAAGAAAAGCATGTATCATAAAAAGGGAATGCAGTCCGGGGGGGGGGGGGGGGGCAAGCGGCAAGGCGCAAGCAGTGAGGTGTTGGCATGACCGCGAGGCGCTGCTTGTGGGCGGGCGTGCCGCGGTAAATAAACAAATAAACCCCGCCTTTCAGGTTTCTCCATTTTGGGGGATGAGCAAGTCGCTAAGGAACACTGTCGCTTCGCCCACACGTCGCGGATGGAAGGACGGTCGACGCAGAGGAGGGCGGGGCCTATCCCTGATGCGTACGCGGTGACAATGTCCCAAGCGGTCCTAGGGCGGCGCAAGTCCGACCTTACTGCCCACACGGCACGAATCCATCTCGCGACTCCCGGAGCGTTGCGGTTTGCGGCCCCGTTTCGCCGCGTGCGTCGGCGAAGGGCGTCCCGTGTGCTGGACGTTGTTGACGAAGGCACCACCTTCACGCTGGCATTCAATTGCGGCTAACGTGTGCCAAAAAGGGAAGCAGCCAGAGCCTGCGCGCAGATCCGTTCGAGGCAGCAGCACAAGCTCGTCTCTGTCCTAAAGACATACGGTAAGAGCAGGTGCCTAGAGCGAGAGGAGCTGCTCCCGCTCGCTTGCTCGGCCAACCGTCATCTCCGCTCGGTCTTGAAGTCCAGTAGTGGCCACCGGCCGGAGCCTACCACCTCATTGCCGTTTGGCAAGATAAGACGCAACATGCGCCACCATAGCTAAATTAACACATCAATCAATAGCCCGTCGGTCCAGAGCAATGCTGCTGTCGCCCGCCGCATCGATCCGGCTCGCAACCACTCTGGCGGCTGGATCGACTCCATCATTGACCGAATTGCCTCGCGCTCATCAAGGTGACAAGCTCCCATCGACGACAAGCGCGTAGAGATTCGGGGCAAGTTGGTAGGGGCTCACCTGGCCGTGAGCGGGCCGGCCGCCATCGCCGCTTCTCCTCTGCAGCGCCCTATCCCGACTGGCGGCGGCGCGAGCGCGCTGCGCCTCGGTCAACGCTGCCGTCGTCGGGGCGGCGGCGGAGCCTGGCCGCGCTGCTCCCGCCCCGGAGGCCGCCGCCGCCGCCTCGCGCGCCGCCGCCGCCGCCGCCGCCTCGGCTGCCCTGTCTTGCGCCGCCATGGCGCCGGCGGTGATGAAGGAGCCGGAGCGGGGCTGCCCGTGGCGCTGTTCCGGCGTGATGATTGGGCGGCGCGGACCCCCTTGCGGCGGTGGCGGCACAAACCCACCCAAGTGCGTCGGCCGGTGCGGCGGCGGCGCACAGAGGGGACGCAGGGGTGGACGGAGGGGTGGCGCAGACGCCCAGCGCGGGCGTGGCGGTGGCGGTGGCGGTGGCGGTGGCGGTGGGCGTCGCAGCCCTACGCGCTGGAGTGGGGTGGCGGCGGCGGCGGACGGTGCCGCCACGGCTGCGCTGCCCGCGCTGCAACTGCCAGCGCCGGTGCCAGCGCCGGTGCCAGCGCCGGTGCCCGAGAGAGAGAGAGAGATAGAGAT
>NW_005198118.1:5557-22965 GCF_000372725.1 Emiliania huxleyi CCMP1516 | reverse complement strand
GCTGCTCTGCTGATCTACTGGGAAAAAGAATTTCATAAAAGAATACCCCCGGCCGTGTGGCCGACAGCACAGCCCAGCGCGGTCGAGGCTCTGCTGATCTGCTGATCTGCTGAAAAAAGAAATATCCGAGGCCGAGTTTCGACTAGAAAATAAGACCGCAAAAAGAAAGATCGCTACCCTCCTGGAAGGCAGCACAGCCCAGCGCGGCCGGGCTAGGCTCTGCTGATCTGCTGATCTGCTGGAAAAAGAAAAGCGCGCCAGAGTTTCGCCCCGCAGCACAGCCCAGCACCGTCGAGGCTCTGCTGAAAGAGAACGACAGTAGCAGCCATGCCCAGCGCAGTCGGACCCATTGGCGGCGCGCCGCCGGCCCGCCACGAAGGCGCCGGAACGAGGCGGCGGGGAGCGAGACTCCCTCAACCCTGACCTTCTGGCACTGGCCGCAGGCCGGATCGTAGCGCGCGCCCCGCCGCAGCGAGCGCGAGCGAGGAGAGGGCGAGATCTCCAGAGGCAGAGGTCGCCGCGGGGAGGAGGGAGAGGGCGTCTCTTGAGACGACAGTGGCCGCTCCGACCCTGGCGGCCGTCACTCGCGCTGCCCCAGCCCTCGTGCCGGCTCCCGCGCCGCCGCACGTCGCGCCGTGGCGGCAAAGGACCCGGAGCTGAGGGAGGCCGAGGAGGCGTTGGCAGCCGCGGCCGCCCTGGCCGCCTCCGACCCCTCCGTGAGACTCGAGGCGGAGCCGGGAGCAAAGAAGCGGGCGGCGAAGCTCGCCCCTCGGGCGCACGGTGCGCGGCCGCACTTCCCTCGGCGCCGTCGGCGGCGGCGAAATGGCGGCTCCAACGGCGAGGCCGCGCGCCGGGCGGAACGGACGGCCACCCGCCACGCTTCACAGCTGAACGCTGTGAACAGGCGCGGAGACCTCGCGGCGCTCGCGGCGCTGCATCGGCGTGCGGACGAGGCGGGCATCCACCCCTACACCGAGCGAGTGGTGTCACCGCGGTGCTGCTCGGCTGCCGCGAGGTCGGCGACGCGGCGGAGGCGGAGCGGCAGTACGAGGAGGGCCAAGGGCTGGCCGGACTCGGCCTCGACACGTCCATACACAGAAACGCCCCCCGACACGTCCGCGACATGACCCGCCAGGCGTACCGCTCGCCGGGCGGGCCGCGGCCACTCTCGGCCACGCGCCAAGCCGCTCTTCGCCCGCCTAGCGGACTGGCGGATCACGGGCCGGCTTGCCTCCTCACTAGGTGACCGTCAATGCGAGCGAGGAGGAGGCGCCGTACACACGGCGCTCGACCTGTTCGAGCGGCGGCCGGGGGAGGGGGCGGCGGGGAGGAGGAAGGCGGAGGCGAGGGGGGACGAGGCGAGGGTGGCGGCAGCCTCGAGGTCGACGCGCTGAACCCGCAACTCGCTCATCCGGCGCTGTATTGCTCCCCCGGCGCAATTTGGCGGCCACAGAGGACGAGCTTGGATATTTTCCATGCCGTTCTGACCTGTGCAGCGACCATTCTGCGCCGCCGTGGATGAATTACGACGGATTGGTCGGCGGAAGCCAATCCAGTTCCGCCAGTATAGTCGATTGCGGACTGGCGACTCTCCCATTGCAGTACTCTCCAGCTGCGTGACTGCTCTCAATATAGTGCGTGAGCTGCCGAGTCAAGAGTGTAGCGACTAACTAGTTTTTGACAACAGCGGTGCGTGCCCCCCCCCCCCCCCCCTTTCACCATTCACGCGGATCTGAACGGGGTGGGCCACAGGACTTTGCCCCCTCTTACTGCGACCAGAATCGCGTCTCTCGTGTACGGCTTTATAAGAGGTGTATGTGTGTGGGGTCGAGTGTCGAGTGTCGAGTGTCGTGAGCTCGTGAGCTCGTGAGAGCTCGTCGTCGACGTGTCCGCCCCGCCGGTCGCGCCCAGTGGCGCAGTGCGGAACGAGCCAGCCGCGTTTTCTTTATGCTTTGCGCGGCAGGCGGCGTACGAGCCCTCTTTTGCAAAGTGGGACTGGGAGGCGATGCCGATGGGCAGCGCATTTGCCGAAAGTGGGGCCATGTTGAGAGAGCTGTGCTTGCCTCCGCCTCCGCCTAATGCTCCGGATCCACTTTTGGGACTCCGGTACGGGCTAGCTTCCCCGACCTTCGTCGCAAAAGCCGGTGGGTAAGTATTCTTGGCTGGTGGCGGCTCTTACCCAGGCAGGTAGGTAGAAAGGTGAAGAACTCCAGAGGAGGGATGGGAGGACGGCACGCCGCCACACACAGGGGTTTAAAGGCTGCCCCGACGTGAGTCGCAAAAGCCGGCGCAAGAGCCCGCGCAAATTCGGGACCCGAAAATTCTTTTCCTTGTGGCGGCTCTTAGCGCTGGAGTCGCAGGACCTGGATCCTCCGTCAAAAAATGGCCACCGTCTTCACGCAGGCGGCCTCCCCGCTCAAGCTCAACCTCCACGCACCCAAACCCGCGTCGCGCTTCGACGACCTCTCCTTCGACCTGATGGACGCCTCGCCGCTGCCGGCGCGCGGCCTCGCCGCTGCCGGGTGCGTACAAGCCATGCCTCCCAGACGCTCCACTTCCTCCGCCCGCGCTCCTCTCGTCTGCGCCTCTCACCGCCGAAGCCACACTTCACCGCCGCGGCCGCGCTCCGCCCAGGCGCGGCACGAAAGTGATCCTCACCGACCTCCGAAAGCACGACGACCTCAACGGAGAGGTCGGCTTCATCGTCTTCAAGCCAGACGACCGCTTCGACGGCGAGCTCCGGTACCGCGTCCTCCTGCGCGACCACCCGGACATCGTCTTTGCCAAGGGCTCAAACCTGCTCGTCGACACGTGCGCACCTTGCGCCGCGCGCCGCTTCACCCGCGCGCCCGCCGGTCAGTAACTCTTCGCTCCGCGCCCCTCGCCGCCCGCGCAGGAGCGTCGACGACCACCCCATCCAGTCGCTCCTCGACTGCTTCAAGCAGAAGCTCGGACTGACCGCCTCGATGTGCCACTCCGTGCTCGCGCAAGCCCTGTCCGAGTCGATGATCCAGCCGGCGGCCCGCGCACTCGCCACAGGCCCGTACTCGCCCGCGCCCCGCCCCTGACGGCCTGCCCGTCAACGCAGGTGAACCCCCCCGCCGGAAGCGACGGGGACATCACCTTCCGCCTCTCGCTCCTCGCAAGCCTGTCACCGGTCTGCCTGGAGGACCCGCGCGGCCAGCTCGTGGCGCGCCTCGCCCGCGCCTCCCACAGCCGCGCACGCCCCCCGCTCTCAGAGCGCCCCATCGCGAACCGTGTCTGCGCAGATCTGGGACGCCGCCTCCTTCGACCACGAGTCCGACAGCGCAGTGGTCGAACTGGCAAAGATTCCCGATGAGCAAGCGCTGGTGCGCCCAAATTCGAACGCAGCAGTTGGATGCATCGCCGCTCCGCTCAGCTTCAAAAACACCGTTGCCGACCGCTGCACCGCCCCAGGAGAACCGCTGCCTTTGGAAGAACATCCTTCCGGTCAAGATCAAGCGGAAGGTCAGCCTTCTGCTGGACGAGGGCCTTCTCTCGTGGCAGGATGTCCTCGAGGTTCGGCAGCGAGGGCGACGCGACTCCCCGCCCGCGCCGTGCGCGCTCCTCACCAGCTCGTGGCGATGTGACGCGCTCAGGACGGCAACGTCTTCTGGGAGATTGCGTACACCGACACCCCCGACTGGCCGGAGCCGGAGCGGTGGTACCAGGCAGCTCGACCCCCGCCATCGCCCGTTCGTGGGGCCCTCGCCGTCCCCACGCAAACTTCGACTCTCGCCCGCGCTAAGCTCAACGAGGCGGAGTGAGCGCGCCGTCGGCTCTGGCCAGCAGCAGAGCGGCGGCGGCGGGCGGGCGGCGGGCTGCGGCGCGGCCGCGCGACGGATTGAGCGGAGGTGTGTGGCGGCTCGGCGGGGGCGGCGGCGCGAGCTGCCTCGAGCGCTCGGCCGCGGCGGCGGCGCATCTCGAGGCGCGGCTGCTGCGTCGAGGCGAGAGAGAGAGTCGAGAGAGAGAGCAGGCCAGAGCGAGAGCCCTTGCGCTTGGCTCGGCGAGGGGCGGGGGAGCGGCGAGATCCTGAGGCCTTCGTTGTCTGCGTACGACTTGCCGCCCGCGCCTCCGAACCACGTCTGCGGGAGGGGTGTGGGGCGGGGCGTGCGGGGGACGTGCGACCCGCGGGGCCTCGGCGCACTTGTGTTGCTCCTCCTCGTTGCGCACGGGCCGTGCAGCAGAGACTCTGTGAGCCGGTGTTGTCGTGCTCTGTGTGCTGCAGAGAGTCGGGCCTTTGGCCGTGTCCTTTGTACGATACTACTCCTATGGTGGGGATGGGTCGCTTCTAGTACTGCGCTGAAACAGAGTCGAACACGAAGCCCATTTTACGAACGTGACAACGAGCGAGCGATGCACGGCGCCCACACACCAGCCACACCCATCCGCCACAGACGCACACACGCCGCACGGCGACAGACCCACACGCTGTGCACGGGTCGCCTCTCTGCCGGTGTGTCGCGCGCCACGACCGCGCCACCACACGACCGGCCGTCCCTCCACCCCAGGGTAACCTACCACCCCACCCGCCAGCAGCCGCTCTCCGCATCTCACAGCCTCTCGCGCCCACTGCCGGCCGGCAGACTCGACCTCGCCCACGAGGACGGTCGTTCCCGCCTCGTGGGCCCGGATCTGCTCGAGCTCGAGCGCCCGGCCGGAAGAAGGACGCGTCTAGCCCGCCCACGAGGGCCGAACTGACGAGTACGCGGAGCTGCGGCGGCTCTCAATGTGCGGCGCAGCCCCTGGTGGCAGCTCGCGAGCCTGGCTGAGGGCGGCGGCGTAAAGGTACGTCCGTCATGAGCTGTCGCCGCCCGCAGCGGGCCGCATGTCGCCCCTGCCGATCTCGAAGCTCGCCGCCGCCCGGCAGCGGTGTGCTTCTCACGGCGACACTCCGGCCGACAACGACAGCACCAACCGGCTCTGGGCTCCGCGAGCGGCTCGTCACCCTGCAGGTTGGTGCGGCGTCGGCAAGGCAGCCGCGTCGGTGCAAAGGCGGCGTCGCCACCGCGGCGTGATCGGATCGGAGGTGGCAACGCGCTGCTGGCCTCGGCGCCAGCCTTGTTGGGCTGCGGTGGCTGCCTTCGCACCTGGGATTGCGACGAGAGCTTTCACGTTGCGCCGGCGTGGCTGCGAGCGCAGCACGCGCGATGTGCTTTGCTAATCGCTCGCCCATGGACGTGACACCGGCGCGCCTCCGTGGCAGCAACGTAGGCGCGAAGCGAGTCACGAATGACAGCGCGATTGAGCAGGCACTCATTTGCGGCTTCGGCACGATGTGGGCCGGCCGGCGCCATGGCACGCCCTGCGAAGACAGCTAGCATTCGCCGAGTCGACTCTCGGTGCGGCGTGTGCATCGCGTCGAGAGTTGCGGAGCTGTTGTTGTCGGGTGTTGGTAGCGTCGCGGTGTCGCGCCTGGCGTGAGAGGCGGAGCAGGAGCCGGCGAGGCCACGAAAGAATTTAAACAAAACAACTCTGTCTGCCACGAAAGAAATCCCGAATAACCACCTGTGTATTGTAACGGCTAATGCATGGAAAAAAGCTGGTGTATAGCACGCACAGACCATCGTTCACAGCGCCTTCTCAGTGAGTGAGTGAGTGAGTGAGGGAGTGTGAGTGAGTGACACACACACCGCACACACACACACACACACACACACACACACACACACACACACACACACACACACACACACACACAGAGTGTGGCGTGTCGTGCCACGTGCGTCTCATGCCCTGCTCTCGAATGCCCGGTGGTCTTCCTTTTCTTCTTCCTTATTCCCCGAGAGAGTCTCGAGAAATCCGGGATGTTTCCGCCGAGTCGTCCCAGCCGGAGTTGTGCGGCGGTGCCGGTGCGCGGTGGGAACATTTCTTCCTCGCACTCACAAATTCTTCCTCGCTCCGATGGTGTGCCGGTGTGTGTCTTGCGGACTGGCCCACCGTACGGAATTCTTCTTCTGGTGGTCGAGCGGGTGGGCGCGAAGGCCGGGCGAGGCGGCTGCCTGGCGTCGTGAGATGGGGGAGGGGCAGGCGGCGGCCGCGGCAATCCTTCTTCTGTGTCAGCGTTTGTCAGTCGTCCTCCACACCGCTGTGGCGTGGCAGACGGTGAACGAGCTAGCGTGCGGGGAGAGCGGCAGACGGTGAACGAGCTAGCGTGCGGGGAGAGCGGCATTGTGCATGGTGCGGCTCCGCTGGTGAGCCGGTGTGTGTGCCAGTCCGCGCCAGTCCGCGCCCTTGTCGTGCCAATAAATAAAACGGACACACCAAACAAGGGGTGGGAGAAGGACAGGGTCCCCACCTGCGCGAGCAGGATCTTGTAAGGACGATCAGGGACACAGGGGAACGGGAGCGGGGAGCGCATCGCGACACGGAGGGGGGCAGGGCAGCGTTCACCCACACGACAGGGTCCCAGGGATTCCCCTCTCGTATAGGACAAAGTTGCACCCGGCGGCACGGGGGCAGGCGCGGGCCTCCTACTGGTTGCGCTCTCCTAGTTCTCCTGCTACTGACAAAAAGGACAGCGACAGGTTCGCAGCACGGTGGACTCCCTATTCCACTGGCGATCTCTCTCGAAGGGGGAGGGGCTGTGTGTCTGTGTATGTGTGTGTGTGCATGTGTGTGTGTGCATGTGTGCATGTGTGTGTGTGTGTGTGTGTGTGTGTGTGTGTGTGTGCGTGTGTGTGTGTGTGCCTTTGTCGTGCCAGTGTGAGAGAGGCGCACTTGGAGCACTTGGAGTGCAGTCGGCAACCTCACATCCAGGGCCGGGGAGCTAAGAAGCGCACCCCGCGAGCCGGATGATCGGCATCGGGCTACGGGCTAGAGAGCCCTGACCCCTAGCTAGGGGGGGTGCGCATGCGCAGGGAAAGGGCCGTAAAGTAAACACGGGTCTCCGAGGGTTGGCCCCGCGTACCGGGTTTCCCCTTAACTGCAGGACGCCCCCTCTACTCGGAGCTAATGAATGAACACCACACTGCACGCCTCACACCTGCCCGCTGTGTTTTCTTCCTTTTTCGGCCCAATAAGAATTCTTTCTGCGTTCTTAACGGAGTCGCTTAGGCGGCTCCGGTGGTGTGCCTGTGATAGTACTAGCACGCGCCAGTTCGCACCTGTGTCGAGCCTGTCGGCTGCGAGAGAGACTTCTGTTGTTTAGTGAGTGAGTATTCTTGATACGAAACCACGACGACACACACACACAGGTAGGTAGGTAGGTAGTAAGGTGAAGAACAGCCAGGCTCGGACTGGACACCAACGCGGTATGGGTGGACGCTAGACAGATGATGACGACACGCACGAGCGACACACAGACACAAACAAGCTCACAAGACACACAGCCAGCTGGCTGCCACACACCCTGAGTCGGCGTACACATAACTCAGGACCACATCCTCCCTGTCGCCCCCCCCAGCACTCCACGGTGCCAAGGGCACAAACAAGGGCACAACTCAAACAACAGACGACAGGAAGTGATATGTGAGGCTAGAGCAGCATGCTCCACCTCTAGCAATCTCACCGGCCTGCGAGGCACGGACGAGACCGTATGTGGGGTCTAGTGAAGTGTCTATGGACGCGCTCCTCATGGGCTAGCTGCCTGCAGCTAGCCCTTCTCGCACTCACGGGCAGTGACAATTCAATGGGTGAGTGTTTGCGAGCAGAGGCGCGTGGGCTAAATCTAGGCCGCACGTCGTGGCACTATGGCGAAGTTAGACGTGCGGCCGCAGCGCGCCCGCCGCAGGCTCGGCGGTGCGCGCGTGTTAGCGAGAAAGTTGCGGGTAGAGCCATGCCCGACTTTTCGAAGGTGAGGCCTCTGCGACGAGTGCCAGCCGCGCTGCGGAGCCACACCTTTCGAGCCGCGTCCCGTCAGCACTGTCCCCGAGTGGTCCCGCCTCGGCGGCACACACTCTCGACCAGGACAGTCCCGCCAACGGAAACGTGTCGCGCGCCGGCGACGATTGCGGCGTGGTCGTTGTGAAGCGAAGTTGGCACGACCACCGGCCTGCTTCGCAGACCGGGCAAGGACTGCACACACGAGGTTTGTTAATTCTTTCTGCGCGCAGCCCCAAAATTCTTTCTGCGTCATGGCTGACGAGCTGGCTGTCGAACTAGTCATAGGAGCTGCCGTGCCGACGAACGCCGTGTCTGTCCGCCTCCGTGCGCCATGTCTCCGTCGTCGGGCTGCTCGAATGAGAAGCCGCAAGCCTCGATGAGCGTCTGCAATCTCACCGCCAATATCGCAAACTCGATCGTTGGCTTTGCCGTGCTGACGCTGCCGACAGGGATGGAGCGGCTGTCTGACAACGGGATGGCGACCTCCGAGGCGCTCGGCGTCGGCGTCGTCCTGCTGCTGGTTTTCGGGACGCTCAACGCGTGGACGTTTACCCTCATTGCCGAGGCTTGCGAGCGGACAGGCGTGCCACAGCCCGCGTTCTCTCTGACCTTTTGCGCCATCATCCACTCGCGGCAGCCGAGGCGCCGGCCCGTTCCAAGAGCCTTCGTCGCATCCCACAGGGACCTGCTCGTATACGGCGGCGTGGCAGAAAACGCTCGGGCCGCGTACTGCGTGGCTGGTCTCGTCGAGCACGCTGCTGATCAGCTTCAACAATGCGGTCATCTGCCAGTCCATCATTGGCGCGCGCGCACCACACGAAGCAGCTCCCGCGTTCGTCTCCCCGGCGGAGAAGTACGCATGACACGCCCCCGCAGGCGTCTGCTTGACAGACTTGATCGGCTTCTTCCTCGAGGCGCCAGAGGAGCTGCCGCGGCTGCGCATCCAGCTGCTCGTGGTCGTCGCCGTCCTCTTACCGCTCTGGTGCCCATCCTCGCCTCAGCACTCCCTCTCTGCGTCCACGATGCTGCTGCCGAGACTAGCCTCCTCCCACCGCGGTTCCTGTCGTCCTCACCTCGCCTCCCACCCCGCGCCGATCAGCCTTTTGCCTTCCCTCAAGCCGCTCTCTGCCGCGTCGACCTTTGGCCTCGCTGGAACAGCGACGACAGCAGCGACGATGGCCGCGCGTGCTCTCGACACGTCCTACGGGCCCGAGGGCAAGTTTTTCGAGGTTGTGCAGTGGGTCCCCACCTTCGAGCAGCGCGCGGCAGACCCTGAGGGCGAGATCGCCGGTCTAGCCGCGGTGCGGAGACGAGTAGAGGAACGGGCACACTCTCTGAGAGACGCACGACAGACACGGCGGAGGCATGCACTCCATCGGAGTTGCGACTCCGCCGGGACGGACCGCCGATCACTCCCCGGCCCGGCCGTGGTGCCTCGGTGCGGTGCACGCCGAGAGGTGGTCGCGGCGCGTTGACCGCCGTGCGCATACTCGCGGTCAGGTCGCGCCGAGCTAGGAACCTTCTAGGAACCTTCTAGGAACCTTCGTCAGGTCGCGCCGAGCGCGAGCAGCGTGGCCTTCTTCCTCTCGCTCGCATCGAGCGCGTACCTGGCACACTTCAACGCGCCGCTCATGTACGCAGAGACGCGCCCCGACCGACACGGCTCGCGCCTCGCCCCTTTCCGCGCTGCCGCCGCCATCGCCTTCTCTGCTGCAGCTGCGCTCTTCATCAGCATCGGGGGCGCCGGGTTCGCTACCTTTGGCGAGGCGGTGCAGGCGCTTGTCATCAACAACTACGCTGCTGCCGACCCGCTTGCCGCGATCGCCCGGTGCGGGGCTTGTCTCCCGCCCCTCGAGTGTGTCCGCACGAGCGCAAGAATGCACAGCCTCCCCACCTCCCGGACTCGCGGCAACAACTCGCACTCTCCCCTCCCACCCTCCTCCGCCCTCCATGCCCCTCTCAGGTGCGGCCTCTTCCTGACCGTCCTCTTCGAGTTCCCGCTGCTGGAGCGCCCCTTTCGCCTCACCCTCGCGGAACAGCTCGGCAATTCGCGCTTCGGCAGGCAAGTGGGCGCGCCGCCCCGCCCCGCTCTCGACCGCCTGTGCACCGACCAAGCGTAGGCAGCTCGAGCGGCGGCAAAGGTCGGATCCACGTCTTCCTCTCTCTCGGCGCCATCACCGCAGTCGCCTTGGCCGAGCCTCCCCTCGACCAGCTGGCGGCGTTGGGCGGCGCGACGGGTGGCTCCCTCCTCATCTACATCGCACCTGCCCTGATGACGCTCCGCCTCGCGAGCCGTACCATCCTCCCGCGGTCGGAGAGCGGGAGCTTCATCATCGCCGCCGACATCGCCGCCGACACGGAAAGCGAGGCGCCTTCGGACGCGGCGCACGGGTACAGAGGGCCGGTCGCGGGCGCTTATGCAGCAGTGTTGTGGGCGATGGCGGCGATGGGGGTCGTACTTGCCGGCGCGGGTTCCTACAGCGCGCTGCAGGCCCGGGACCGGCCCTCAGACTTGCAGTCGGGTCTGGACGAAGCCGACCCGGAGACCGACACGGGGGAGGAGGAGGGCACGCCAGCGTTGGAGCCGCCCGCTACGAAGGGCGTGGGAGGGGCCACCGCCAGCCTCGCCATTGCCGCGCCCGCCGCCACACACTCCAGGCGGCGCGCGGTGCGACAGATGCTCATCTGCGCGCTGCCGGCAGGGAAGCTGCCCTCCCCCTCCGTGCGTTTACCTGAGGTGCGTGAGCCGCGCTCCTCACGCCGCGTGGCTGCCGGCGCAGGCAGTCGTTTCCCGCGAGCGTTGCGGCCGTGTGGAACGGCAGCGACCCGACGGACCGCGGCGTGGTCGCCCTCGGAGGGTGAGCTGAGAGAACACTAAGAACGCTGAGAGAACACTAAGAAGCCGCCGAGAGACCGACAAGTTCGCTGATGAAAAGGCCGGGCAGGAGATTACCGAGCACCCCCTCGACCATCGGCAGCACCGCAGCTGCTCCTCGACCGTAGGTGCGCCGCCGACTACCACCACGAGCACGGGCGCCTCAGTCTCGTCTTCGCACTCGTCCGCTCGCAGCAGCTCGACTTTGTCCGCGCGTCGCCGCCGCCAGGCCGTGTGTTGCAGAGCTCCTACAGCGAGGGTCCGACGCGATCGCCGATGGGGCGCAAAGCCACGCTTTTCCACCGCCCGTACTTCAAGCATTCCGCCGCTTGGGTCGACTCGGTCGGCCTCGCCATCACCCTCGAGGGCAGGCCATGCAATCTGACGTTCCATGAGTGCGCAATGCTGGCATTCGACCCACCGTGTCCCGTGGAAGCGGCTATTGACAAGTCATTCCTTGCCAGGTACGCGGCGAGAGCCGATTGCGCCCTTTCGCCGAGCCACCACGACGTGATCGACGAGCGCGAGCATTACCAGGCCAGCCACCCTCCCATCGAGACACAACCCTCCTTGCGACACCCCCCGCCGCTTCGAAAGGCGCTGCCGCCCCTCCCCAGGTCGGCCACCGCGACGTGGTGCTCACCAACCATCACACCCTCTCTACGCGCCGCATGACGGCGGTGGTGCGGCTCGTGCTGCAGCCGGTGGAGCCACTCCACATGCCAGCGGCTTCACAAGAGGCACCTGTCGGCCACATGCCTGCCGGAGTGGCTACAGGCGACGACGCTCCGCGTCAATAACCACACGCGTGACGTCGTTTGGACGGGGTCGGCTCTCTTCATACCGCCATGCTCGCGCCTCGTATGGCGACGGCTGGCAGATTGGGCGGCGGCGTGGCAGGCTGCGGGGTTTGTCGACATTGTCGTCCACGCACGTAGCCAGGCCCTCTGTTCGGAGCTCACCGAACGCGTGCCCGGCGTCGCGTGCGTGCCGTCGCCCTCGCTGCCGGACGGGTTCCCCGAGGGGCTTGGCGCGCCGCCGTCGCCGTCGCTCACCGAGCCGCCCGCCGAGCCGCCCGCCGAGGTTGCGCGCGACTACCTCGACTGGCCGCTGCTCAACATGGTCGGGCTTGTGCAGTCTGAGGTGCCGGGCTCCCCCGCGCGGCTGGCGGTGCTCGTCCGGACTCACCCCGCCCCCCGCTGTCCAGGCGGCGGGCTACCGCACGGCCGCTTTCCTCGACGTCGAGGATCGACCGCCCGAGGGCGCCGCGATCGCCGCCGCCCTCGGCGAGCTCGTGCACAGTCGGTCGCCGTATGCGTACCTCTTCCGGCCACTCCACGGCTGCGACGCGTGCCCAACCAGCTTGGGCGCGCCCGCGGTGGCGATGCGCACCTCGGCCGTCTCGCTCGCGATCTTCCCGCTCCATTCGGGTCGTAGGTGAGCTCGCCGCGGCGATGCGTAGCGACCACTGCAACCTCTCGGGTGGGCTGCACAAGGTGCTTGGCGTGCCCGCCCGCATGTCGTCAGTGCGGGTTGGCTCCGCCTCGCCCACCATCGGCAGGGGCCATGATTCGGGCGCGTGCATGCAGCGCCCAGTGTCGCTGATGGAGAAGGTCCAGTGTGGCGCCCTGCCAGCGGCGCGCGCTAGGAACGGGAGCAGCGCGAGAGAGGAGCGGCGGAAGCGCACTGTCTAGCGAGAGAGAGGAGCGTGCGCACCGCCCGCGCTGTCAGCCGCGGGGCGTCCGAATGGGAACTGTGGACACTTGCGTGATATTCATCTAATATTCGCGCGTGCCTCTAAATTGCCACCCAGACGATAAGGATAATAAACAAATAAAAACGCACACCCCAGAGGTGGGAGAAGGACACGGAAACGGTCCCCATCTGAAAGAAAAGAAGAAAGAAAACAGACACGCCAAACGAGGGATGGGACGAGGACAGGGTCCCCACCTGCACGAGCAGGATTTTGGAAGGACGATCAGGGGGACAGGTGGGGCTCTCCTGCTCCTGACAAGGGACGGTGCGATCAAAACATACGGATTTTTATTTTATTCGCCCTGAACAGCGACTCTCCAATAGACGTATCGCTCAGACGACCGTCGCGTCAGTCTCTCAAAAAACGAATGCGGCGCGACGAACTGATCTTGATCGACGGCACGAGCGTCGCCTCGACGGATTGGTCAGTGTACCGGCGCCGCGTCGAGGAGCTTCTGCGCGCGCTCATCGCGAACGCCGCCGCCGCTTCGTGCGAGCCGGCGGTGCCCTTCCTCATCGGCGTGGCCCACGGCGCCCACTTGGCGCACGTCACCTCCTGCAACCCATCACTGGAGCAGCACGGCCCGTTCTGGAAGTCGGAGTTGGAGCGTGTCGCGGCCCTTCTCGCCCAGGGTCCGGTTGGCATCGAGCCCGGAGTGCTGGCGCTGCAGTCGCTCTCCACAGGGCCGCTTCACCGCGCTGTCTTCGTTGCGCCGTCTGGGTCGCGCAGCCTCGAGCCGCGCGTCCTCGGGCACGCGCTCTCTGGCATGCCCGGCTTCGCCCTCGAGGTGCTGGTCGTGCCGGACGGCGCTCTGACGCAGCCCGTGACGCTGCAGACGGACCTCATTCTTCTGCAAGCCAGCCACCCGCTGCAGGTCAGCCTGTTGGAAGAGGGTGCGTGGGCGTGGTCGGCTCGGAGGCTGGTCGAGCGGCAGCAAACGCAAGTGGGCCTCGAGCTGGGCGACGCCACGCTGCTCACCTGCGTTGCACGCCCGTCGGTCCTCGCCACAGAGACGGCGCAAGACCTGCGCGCGTGCGTCTGCCACAGTGCCATGCTTGATGGGCCACGGCCTGCGGCGCCGTCGCTGGGATCGGGGCAGCACCCCCCCGTTTGCCCTCGGTCAAAGCTGCCGCTGGACAATCGGGACATCTACATCGTCGGGTGCGTCGGTTGCACGCTTTGGCCGGCCTCCCTCGCCCCCGCTGTGCGCGCTACCAACGCCAACATGATGGGCCCCGCTCCTGGCGTCAACGAACGCGCGCTGCCATCGATCGTGCCTCTCTCCCGGATCCGCCTCGAGCGTGTCCCGCTGACCTCCCTGTACGGCGAGCCATGGCTTGTCACTGCCGACCCGGCCAGCCTGCATCCAATGGCGCACGGCCTCTTCCAGGCCCTCGCCTCAAAACTGCATGAGGCCAAAGAGGGGATCGTCTGCCGCATCCGTGCTGGCGATGCCGCCTCCTACAGCAGCCTCGCCTCGAGGCCGCCGCCCCAGGCGGTGCTGCTGCCCCAGGGGCCGCCGCATCTGTCGCTTGTGCTCAAGGCGTTCGTGCCGGCCTCGCAGCTCCCCTCCACGCCACCGCACGCCTTTGCGGCGGGCGGCGGCGGGCAGGACGAATTGCCAGCGCAGGCGAAGGAGCAGGTCGCCTCGGCCTTGGCGCAGTATGGCATCGACGACTTTCCAAACGACAGTCCGGTCGGCGACGGCGCCAAGGTGGCCGCCATGGCGCTCCGCAGTGACCGCCACTACGCTCCGCACCCCGTTGCTTCGTCCGCCGGCGATTCATCGATGCGCAGGAGCGTGGGGATGCCACTGGCGCCCGCAGCGCCGCCGCCGCCGCACCAACGTCCACAGCAATACCCACAAGCAGGCAGCACGCAGCCCGCGCGAGCGGCGCCGCAGGTGCACCAGGGCCAGTCGTTGATGGCGCGCACGTCGCGCCCCAGCAAGCGCAAGATGCCACGCATCAGCCTCACAGAGGGAGGGGCGTAGGGCGAGGGATTCGGCGCTTCTCGGTTCGCTGCAGTCCTTCCAGGGAAACGACAAATGCTGGACGCGGATGGATGGCGCCAGGCCGGAGCAGCGAGAGAACACAGAGAGAAGGGACACGCATGTGAGTTGTGCCAGCCCGGATGAGGCTGAGGATTGGGGAGGAGGACCTGCCACCCTGCGAAAAGTGCTGGCTGGGCGGAGCGAACGGGAGAACCGTGTGTGACAATTTCGCTTTTCGGTGAGCCACAGGTCGGGTGAAACTCTGGCGTTGATGCACAAACTGCTGGCTTTAAGATGCCGATAAATGCCTCAAGAGCCGAGTGTGGGCCGGAAAGCCCAACACTCCCTCGCCAGGAAGCATCGCAACACAAATTGAAAGAGCTACGGCAAACAATGGCGGTGAACCTTCTTTTCTAGACGGCTGGTATTGAGAGCAGCCTAGCTCTCAATCCTAGAAGTCGAAGGATTGTGAGCAGCACTCCTCGCAAGCGTAGCATCTCTGTACGATTGCTAGCACCCACGCTCGCAATCCTACATCTTCTAGGACTAAGAGCAGCTCCGCTCCCAAGGTGACTGGTGACGCCTACGACTACTACCAGCGCGCTCGCAATCCGAGCAAAGTCTAGGATTGCGAGCAGCACTGCTCGCAATCCGAGCAACATGCCTCCGATTGCGAGCAGTAGCGCTCGCAATCCTACATCTTGTAGGACTATGAGCGGCTGCGCTCACAATCGTACCCAAGATCCAAGGATTGCTAGCACGCGCACAGAGGGCGCTCCCAATCGCTCCAGCCGCGAGCGCTTGTGAGTGAGCGCGCCGGGAGGGTCTCCTCACAATCCAAACAGTGATCGCACCGATTGCGAGGGGACCCGCTCGCAATCCTAGAAGTCGTAGGACTGTGGGCGGTGTCGCTCGCAATCGGCGAAAGTTCTAGGATTGCGAGCGCTACTGCTCGCAATCGGAGGCATGTTGCTCGGATTGTGAGCAAAGCTGCTCGCAATCCTAGACTTTGCTCGGATTGCGAGCGCGCTGGTAGTAGTCGTAGGCGTCACCAGTCACTTTGGGAGCGGAGCTGCTCTTACGCCCCCCACAGCAAATCGGTTTTTGCCCTGAACTAGTGCCGTTTTCGTTGGACCAATTTTCGCTTAACTTGGTCGGTTTGAGCACTATTTTCAGCCAACGCCCACAGCAAATCGGTGAAAACCTGCTCTGCGAGAGCGAGTTTTGTGGCTTATCCGGCTTCCGTCGGTCGTCCCGTGACTGATCGCGCCGCCGCGTTGCACATTGGACACATGCTCTCGCGCGTGGCGCTGACGGGGACTATTGTGCGCCTCGCCGAGGCGCACAAGAGTCCTTAGTCTGACAACGGCCAGTTCTGTCATCCTGGTGCTCAAGGAAACGGAAGCGGCGAAAGCCGACGCCTTGGTAGGTAGGTTTTGGGCCCTGGGCCAGATTCGGGCTTGGACTTGGCCGCGTCGAGTTTTGGATCTCGACGCGCCCTTAACCTAAACGCGCGTCGAGATTAGTGCGATTTTTGGCGATTTTTGATGGCCTATTTTTCGCTTGGCAGTGGTGGGAAATCGCACTATTTAAGGGCAAAAACCGATTTGCTGTGGGGGGCGTTAGTCCTAGAAGATGTAGGATTGCGAGCGTGGGTGCTAGCAATCGTACAGAGATGCTACGCTTGCGAGGAGTGCTGCTCACAATCCTTCGACTTCTAGGATTGAGAGCGAGGCTGCTCTCAATCCTAGCCGTCTAGAAAAGAAGGTTCACCAACAATGGCAAGTTTCCCCGGTATCCTCGTGCGTCCGTCGGACCGTGCTGTGTGGAGTGGCCATGATGGTGGCCTTCATGAAGGTGGCATACGCTGTCGGCGGTTCACGCGGAGACACTCAGCCACATATCGCCTTCGCCGTCGAACTGGCCCGCGCTGGCTACGAGGTACGCCTGTGGATTCCGCGGGACTACGAGTCGCTCGTGCCCAAGATAAAAGGGCTATCCGTCTACCACAGCCACCACACGGTGGCGTCCGGCCTCGAAAGAATGGCCCCGTTCATCGCCACGGGCAAAATGAACGACGCCTTCGGCGAAATGTTTGCGATGCAGGCCGAGCAGTTTGGGTCCGACGCCAACTCTGTCAGGGCCATGTGTGAGGGCTGGGCCGACATTCTGATCTATAATGGGGTCCTGGGACGCGTCGCCATGGCGGTCACCGAGGCACTGATGCTCAAGATGATCGCCGTCAACGTGCAACCAATGTTGCCGACCCGGGAGGCCTTTCCCATGGGCGGCAAAATGAAGCTGCCCAAGTTCCTGCACCTCTTCTTCTGGTGGCTGCTCATGTCCAAGCTCGCCTTCCCCGCCGTGCTGCAGCGGGCCATCGCCGAGTGGAAGGCCGCCAACGGGTGCAAGCTGCCGCCCCTCGACCCATGGGAGGAAACCTACCGCTTCAACGTGCCACACATCTTTGGCTTCTCCCCTGCGACGTTCGCGCCGCCCGCGGATTGGGCGGCGCTTGACTACGAGGTGACCGCCGACTGGGTGCGTGCTTGGGTGGTTGTGTGCTCTCTGCCGCTTTTGATTGTCAGACCACGACACGTCCCGATGTAGAAACATCATGGGAGCACCTCAGATGCGTCTGAAGACCGCAGGGTGGCACCAAATCGGGCGCCAAAGGTCGGCAGAAGGCGCCGAGGGGCCAAAATGGCCCCGTTGGGCTCGTTCCGAGGCTTGGACGGACTCTCGCGGCTGACTCGTGCGCGATATCGGCACGTGGTGATACACACGCATCGGGCCGATGCCAGCGGCACCCGTTTTACGAGCCTCAAAGCCGCGAGCCGCCCTGCAGGCGCCGTTTTGGGGCTCCAGAGAGGTCCTGCAGAGAGCGGCCGCACACTGCTCGGTACCCCCCCTGCACATCTAAAGCCATGGCCGACCCC
>NW_005198118.1:0-2442 GCF_000372725.1 Emiliania huxleyi CCMP1516 | reverse complement strand
AATGGCGCCGCAGGCTCCCCGGGCCGTCCGCGCACAGACCTTTATCTAAAAACAAAACAAAAAATCGATGAGATACCACTAGGGGCTGGGGGGCTCCGATCTCCATCTCTCCAGTACTCTCCAATCTCCAGCGTCGCTATATCTTAGGCCGGATCCAGTCAGATCTCCGATCTCCATCTTCAATCTCCAATCTCCAACGTCGTCATCTTAGGCCGGATTCAGTCAGATCTCCGATCTCCATCTCCAATCTCCAATCTCCACTGTCGATTCGGGGGCCCGGGGGAGGAGGGGGGCTCAAACCTTCAAGGAGATGCGCTATGGACTCATTCACAATGCAAACGGATCTCCACCCTCTTTTCGCGCCATTTTGCAATCTCCAGTCGGCCCACACGATCTCTAGGCGCCTTTGGCGCGAAGTCAGAATCTCCACCTCTGTCGCAAGATCTCAAGCGACTGCACGCACCAAACGCGAGATCTCAGACTCCTCTCGAGCATCTACACCGGAGAAGATTTGCCTCCACCAGTTCTTCAATCTACTGCAGCTCTTGGCAGGAGATTTGCCACTTAAGAGATCTCTAAAAGGCATCTACGATCTACAGTCCAAGGATCTTCCGATGTTGCGCAGAGATTTCCATGTATGGACAGCATGCCCATGCGTGCATTTCGGTTGCCGCAGCATCCTGCATCGCGCGTCATGTAGGACTCTATAACGGTAGACACTGGGCACAAGGGCCTTCGTACTGAACACTCGGAGCTCTACTAGACAGAGTGAGGAGGAGGGGAGGGGGCGCTAGAGGGAGAGGGCAGTGCGCCGGACGAGGGCGAAGCCGAGCGGCAGTGGGTCCAGGGCGCTATCGGGCGCACCCCGCTGCTACTAGAAACGACTGTGTGTCGTGGCAGCGCGGTCGGCCAGCAGTGCCGCCGCGGCAGCAATGTCGTTCCCCGAGCGGTAGAGCGCCTCGCGCGCGTCAGCGAGCGCAAACCCCATCTCGACGAGGGCCGACTCGGCCGCCGGGTTGGTTGGTGGTTCCTGCGACCGCGCGTATTGATCGTGGCCCGCGGGTGGTGGTGGCGGCGGCGGCGGCGGCGCTTGCTTGATCAGGTCGTCGAGCGCGGCGTAGAGGGAGGCCGCCTCGGCTGGTGGCGGCACCTGGTGAGGTGAGGTCACACGCATGGGTGGGCTTGGGTGGGCAATCACTGGGATTCAAAGTGCAAGGGCTTGGTGCGCGTGGGTGGGTGGGGAGCAGTGACAGTCTTGCGGCACCTCGCCCGAGATTAGCTGCTTGGACGTGACCGGCCTCTTATAATACTCCTCGTTGTCTTTTGAGCGCGTGATGAGCACCGCGCCCGTCAGTGAGACGCCGCCAAACAGCCCCTGCGACTGCGAGTAGCTCAGGCAGCCCGTGAAGCCTCCCGTGCCGAGCCTCGCGTCTGCTGCGAGCGACCGACCGACCGGGCCGGCGGAGACGGAGAGGTCGCCGCCAAACTTGACCTGGCCCGCGCTGGCAAAGGTGCTCACGGCAAGGGTGCCGAACAGAAGAATGATGGTGTCCGTCTTCTGCGCTCCGACCTGGAAGCCGAACCCCATCCCGCCGCTGCCGAGCGACGACGGCGCACTCCAGCCGCCACCGTTTGGGAGCTTCGCGATGAGGATACCACCCGAGACGGACCCGGACCACACGAAGCCCGCCTTGACTTCCGTCATGAAGACGATGCCCGAGCAGCGTTGGATCAGCTCGACGGGGATGCCCTTGTCGAACTCAGCGGCGTTGGTCATGCTGTTGAGAGACTCGAGGCTCTGCTTGATCTGGCCCTTGAGGGATGTCATGGCTCCGATTGCTTTGAGCGAGAGAGCAAGCAGTTCTCACAGAGAAGGGCACACCTGATAGGTTCTCGAGGTGGATATCCGAGCAGTCCGCTCTCAAAAAGAATTTTACAACAAAACTCCCTCGCACAACACTGGGCACAGGACTGGGCACGGGACTGGCTCGCACTGGCACTAACACAGGTACACCACGGGAGCCGCCTAAGCGACTCCTGCGAGGGTGGCGAGGCACTTAGCTCCGTGCACCCGCCCACCCCCGCCACAGGCAAGCTCATTCACGACCTGCTCTGCGATGGCCGTGTGAAGAACGACTGAGATGCGCTGCTTCTGCAGCCCCAGCCAGCTCTTGGTGGTCCAAGTCACCTCATCGAGGTACTGGGCCCGCGTCAGCTTGTTCTGTAGCACGTCCGCCGCTCTCCGGAGGATCTCACGGACCCCCTTTCCGAACCCGCCGAACGATTCGAACAGCAGCAGCTGCACTTCGACGCCCTTGTCTTCCCTGGCGTAGCGATAGTCCCCGCCGTAGGACGGTATGCGGCGGTCGCCGCCCACCACCCTGCCCCCCCTGGTATGCCAGCGCCCAGTCCCTTGCCCTCTCTCGCCCTGCTCTCCTCTCC
>NW_005198119.1:0-1613 GCF_000372725.1 Emiliania huxleyi CCMP1516 | reverse complement strand
CATCCTCACTCAAGTTGACGGGTCGGCGGCGCCGCTGGCCGCGCGAAGCTGTCGCGCAGGGGTCGGCGCGGGCGCTGTGGGCGAGCCTGCAGCAGCAGCAAGCGTGTGTGGTGCCGGGCGCTCGAAGCGTAGAGTAGCGCCTAAGTCCATGCTCGCTGCTTCCGCCCCCTCCCCGCCCTCCCTGGTCAGCGCCGTTCGTGGAGGGCTAGGCGCTCCGGCCTCCGCCCGGGGCTCTCGCCTCTGTCTGCCGAGAGGGGGCTACCCTCTGAGGTCAACGCCCTCTGTGCCGCGCCAAGACAGACCCTCGGCCGGGGACCCTCTGAGGCCAAAATCAGCCAAGAGAGGCCACAGAGGCGGCACAGAGTCAGAGTCAAACCCTCTGTGCCGCCAAGCCAGGGGTCCGACCCCTCCTCAGAGGGGGGTCTGAGGCCTCAGAGCGTGTACAACCCCCTAGTCCGGCGGGAGGATTTTTTTGCGAACTGAGGGGGCCTTCGCTTGGGCGGCACTCATGATGAAATTCTGCAAAAACCCTGGCCGGCCCTGCGGTGCCCCTACCTACCTACCTACCTACCTACCCTACTTATGGGAAACTAAAAAAGAAATCACTCGAGGGTGAAGGTGGGGTACTATACCAACTAGAGTGATGGTTGGTGGTACTCTCCTGCATCCACAGTCCTTCTTGTGACATGGCAGGCCACTCTCAAGCCCTACAAGCATCAGATCACCCATTTGGGGAGGGTTGACATCGTGATTTCCGCGGAATTTTTCTTTTTTGCTGGGAAAATTCCAGCTTGAAGAGAGGGAAAACCCCGACGGGAGGGCCCAGACCTACCCTACCTACCCCGTCATGAGTGCCGCCCAAGCAAGAAGTACCCACACCTGGTTCCTCAGGAACGTTCGGGCTTCTGTGCCACGTGCCAGTGCCAATGTGAAGTCCAATGTGCACTCATCACATCACGTCTCTTAACGGCATGAGACGAGTTGCGCACCTGATCGTGCAATGGTCCGCGCCGGGGTAGAGAGGCACCGCCACCAGATGAAACAGCTTGAATGGAGGCTGCTGAGCACGCCCGGCGCAAGCTCAAAATAGCGCGCAAGGACGCAAGCGCCCCGCTCCTCATCCTGCCGCGTGCACCAGCACGATCGGCAGCCTAGCGTCCATTGCCCGCATCGTCGCCGCCACCACGCCCCCAGCGTCGGTGAAGGCCCTCTCGTTCAAGTAGATGAGGAGCGTCTGCTGCGATAACACTCCCGCCTCTTCGATCCTGACGGTGCTGTCGCTGCTCGACAGTACCGCGTGGCCGGGACCTCGTCCAGAGATGTGCGGATGCGCGCAATGCGCGCGGGTCCCTAAAGATCGCCGAACCGGCGGTGGTGGCGCAACGAGCCCGGCGAAAGCGATCAAAACGGCTGCGCGTGCGGCGGCAGCACCGGGAACGTGCCGCCCATACCGTTGAGGCCCGGTGGTCTTCCCGCGTCATGCTCAATCACAGGGTCAACATGCGCGTGGAGCGACTGCGCCAGCGTGCGCAGATATGCAGCGGGGAGCCAGCCGAAGGAGGCACGATCGATCCACGCATCCTTATTCACCAGCAGATCCATGGTCAGATCAT
>NW_005198120.1:0-1613 GCF_000372725.1 Emiliania huxleyi CCMP1516 | reverse complement strand
TGCGAGTAGATGCCAAAGATGGCAAAGTCGTACCATTCGAGCAGGTTGCCCATGGCGCCCAGGCAAACGGCGCCGATCACCTGCCAGGTGACGCCCGTCCGGCTCTCACGCTCGGCATCCGCCACGCCGTCCAGAATCCCCTCGATGGCGTGCGTCCCCGACAGAGACGCGGTCGCCGACAGGGTCTGCATTGTGTTCGTCGGCGATTTCGGGGCCGGTCTAGTAACGTTTGCTGAGTAATACCTCCCCCGGTATTTATACCGGTAGGGAGGCGTGTGCCGAATACAAAGTGGAGTCCCGCCCCGCAATAAGTGCAGATGTCCTCTTCAGCCTGCCGAGAGCCTCCTGGCCCGCGCGCGCGCTCCGCCTGCCGCGCGGAGCGACTCGGTGGACGTCCGAGCCCGCCGCCCCTCGCCACTGCACCCTGCTGGCCCATGCAGCGCGACACCGCCGCGCTGCGCCTGCTTCCTTGCGCGCCGCTGGACGTCGGCCGAAAAGACCGCTTCCCTCTGGGGACCCGACTCCGCGAAGATCGCGCGCGCGTCGTGAATGCGGCGCGCGCGCGATCTCCGTTCCCGGGCACGCCGGTCGCAGTGACATGGGCTCCCAGGCTCAAAAGCGCTCCCGTCAACAGCGAGCGAGCGCCGCCGCTGCTCCTCCTCCCGCCGCCGCTCCGCTCACCGAGACAAACTCGGTGCCGCCGTTCTCGCCGCCGCCGCCGCCGCCGCCGCCGCCTCGCCCCTCGCCTCCGTCACCGCCGCCCTCCATCTCGCGGCGGCGTCCCTCTGACATGGCGCGGGCGCCTCGCTCGCCGGCGCCTCGCCGCTGCCCCCCTCTCGCCGCCGCTCCGCTCGTGGCCGCCGCCTCCCCTGTCAATCCCGCCGTCCGCACCACCGCTGCCACCGCCTCGCGCCTCGCCGCCGCCGCCGCCGCCCTCCCCCTCGCCGCTGAGCGATGCTTGGCGAGCCTTCTCACCCGCCCGGCCGCGCTGCGCGCACAGCCTGTGGGTCAGCCTGTGCACACTCTCTCCTTCTCTGTACTATCCCGCCGTCCGCACCACCGCTCACCGCCTCGCGCCTCGCCGCCGCCGCCGCCGCCCTCCCCCTCGCCGCTGAGCGGTGCTTGGCGAGCCTTCTCACCCGTCGCCCGGCCGCGCTGGCCGCTGCCTCTGCCAGCACAGCCTACCCCTAGGAGCTAGGTGCACACTCTCTCCTTCCTCTGTACTCTGACTGCGCCGCCGGCGCCGCCACGCATGCAGTTGGGTGCTTGGGTCAGCGGCGTGAGCCGAGAGGTGGCCCACCGCTGCGGACAGCGCTCAGCCGCGCGGGGGGGGGGGGGGGGGGAAGGGGCCCCCCCCGCGCCCACAGGAAAAAAGCCCGCGCGCCCAGGGGAGCAAAACGAAGGGTCCTCTCGCCCCCCCAAGCGGGGGGGCGTGACCCCTGTTACGAGGCGACCGACCGTGGGACGGTGTCCCACCCCGTCTGGGGGTTTCATATGATGGCGCTCTACTCCCGACCCGTAAACGACCAAAAAAAAACCGGGGGAGGCCCGCGCAGCCCCTAAATATTTTATCCTGGCCGCTCGGCCACTGGGTCCTCCCATCCCTCCCTTGG
>NW_005198121.1:0-1613 GCF_000372725.1 Emiliania huxleyi CCMP1516 | reverse complement strand
CGTCCCCTGACGTCTCGTCTGCGGACCTAGTCTGACCGCCGCCACGCCTCTCGGCATGGACGCTGCCGGCGGCGACGAGCTGCCGCTGGGCGCGGAGGCGGCGGCCGAGGCGGCGGCGGCCGAGGCGGAGGCGGCGGCCGAGGCGGAGGCGGCGGCCGAGGCGCCTGCGGCGGCGACCGAGGTGGTTGAGGAGGAGGCGGAGGAGGCGGCGGAGGCCGCGGCTCCGGAGTCGGCGGCGCGGCCGGAGAATGCGCTGGAGGCGGACACGTCGCGCTCTGCCCACTATCTTTATGTACCCGTCAAGCGCACGGACGAGCTCGGACCACTGCCACCACCTGCCCTCAAAATACACATGCCAGGCACGCCCCAGGCCAAGCCTCGGCGCCTCCCCGCCCGGTGATGGGCCGGCGTCTGGCTCGCCAACGACGGGCGCAGGGCCGCCAGCACCGACCTCATTGGCAGGCTCCTCTCCTTCGCCGCCAACGCCCATGACGCTGGTCTCCAGGTCCACGGTCGGAATTAGCCCGAGCAGCGCCTCGGCTGCGTCAATGTGGCGGTGGCGTTCCGCCTCGTCTACAATCATCTCGGCCGCGGCACGGAGGAGTATGGACGGGCCGGAGGCATCGTCGTCTTCGCCGTCGAGTGTTGTCTCCGTTGCGGCCGGGGCGACCGGGGCCTGGGCCGGGGCCGCTTCTTCGAACATGGTCCGATCACGGAAGGAACATAGGTTCGAGCATGGTCGGAACATGGGCTGATCACGAAAGGATCAAGGTCCGGAAATAGGGCCGTCACCACGGGCCCCATCTGTTCCGACCGTGATCGGACCTTGATCCGACCGTAATCAAAGTGATGACGGTCTGAACAGGTCTATCTGATCACAGTCGGATCATGGTCGGAACAGGTCAGAGTCCTACCCTCTTTATAGTCTGCGATAGCCGCGGGCCAGACAGCACCCAATGCTCGAGTACGCGTCCACCTCACCGCCAGCACGCCTCCCGTGGCTCGTCGACGAGGCGGGCGCGCATGTGGACTACCGGAAGCACAGGCTCTTCCCATCCGCAAAGAACCACCTCACCTGGCGGCCCTGCGAGGCCGGAGGCAGCCGTGCGCTGGTCGTGATCGGCGACTCGTACGCCGACGACGTCGACATGGGGTTTGAGACGTGGCCGTCGCAGCTGGCGCGCGCGCTGCCAGCCACGCTGGTGAACACCGCACGTGGAGGCTCGCGGACTCCCGCGGCGCTGGAGCAGCTCGCGCGAGCGGACCGGCGGCTGCCCACGGAGCAGTTCCCGGTCGGCGAGCGGCTGCTCGTGGTCCACACCGGCGGGAACGACCTCCTGCTCGCGCTCCTCCTCCCGCCGCTCACCCTCCTCCTCTGGCTCGACGTGCTCGCACTCAGCGGCGCGAGCGCCGGCCTGCGGCCGCCGTCGAGGCGCGGAACGTCCACGACGCGTCCACGACGCGTCCGTGACATGTGCATAGGCCTGTGGTCGCCGCCCGCGCGGCCGGCGCGCCTCTCCCTCCTCCTCCCGGCCTCGCCTCTCCTTTCTCCTCCCGGCCTCGCCTTCTCGTGACTCGGTGGAGAGAGCTCGACTGCTCGGGTCTCGTGCGCA
>NW_005198122.1:0-1613 GCF_000372725.1 Emiliania huxleyi CCMP1516 | reverse complement strand
GCGGGGGCCCTAGAGGGTATCCATGCGGGGGGGCGATGGGGTCCCATGGCCCGCCGCAGGCGCCGATTTTTTTCGGATTTTTTTCTTTTTTTTGCGCAAATTTTCACTTGTTTTCATGGGAACTCGGCGTTACTTGCGGCCATGCTATCACGCCTTGCGACAGCCTGTCGGCGCTGCTGACCGTGCCATGCTGCACAATTCATCACCTGCATAGCTCGCGGCCTTAGTATCAAGCATTCAGTGACGACCTGATCGTACGGCCAGTAGGAAGGTGTCCTTCCAGCTGCGTGCACGCTTCTGACGCAATGCGCGTCACAAACTGCCTCAGATTGGCTGCTGGCACTCTCGAGGCTATGCCTACACAGCCTCGCGCGCATGGGCAGTCAAGAGGGACCACGAACCTTCTCAGGACAGCACCAGTGCCTCTCTCTTGGACCGGCAAACGTGGTGGTCTCGTGTTACCAATGTGGGACCAGTGCGGCATCGCGCCATCGACAGCTCTGAACTGCGCCTCACCACTGACCGGGAAGGCCGCCAAGTGGGCCAGCACCGGTCGCACATTGTGGCAGCAGTCAGCAGCGCATGTCTGATAGCTAGAGCAGCAGCGTCAGGGTCTCGCAGGGTCGGATCGTGTCAAGCCTCTCGCCCGGCCGGCCGCGTGCAGACGTCGGCCTGTCTGCTGTCTGGAGTGATCTGTCGGCGGTCAGTACGACCGATCAGGTCGGAGTTTTCTGATGGTTGGAGGGTCTGTCTGTATGTACTCCTCGAGATCTCTCCAAATCTGCCCTCTGATTAACCTAGCTTAATCGGGAAGTTGGTGCTAACGGAGACTAACGGAGCCGGAGCCCCGTTTCCGCACGCTGCTGCACGGCGCACGGTGCCTCCGGGGGGCCCCGCGCCCCCCCAGAGATGTCATGTGCATGTGCATGTGCATGTATAGGGGCATGTGTCGGAGATACTTGTACTGGTCTGCAAATAAGCATATGAGAGAGTCAACCCATCGAAAAGACACGGACAGTGTCGGGCTGCCTGCCCGCGTTTAACCGCTTCGCGTTTGGGCCGCTGGCTTTGCTGCTGCGTGCCTCCTCCCTCCCACCGGCAGCTCGGCCCCGGGTGCCCGTCCCGCCGCCACACGGCGGTAAGGGAGCCGCTTCGGCGGCAGGGAGCGAGTCATCTTCTCGGCCTGGCCGCCGGATTCCTCTGCCACCTCCCCTCCCGCCGGCGCCTCCTCGGCATTTCCACGGTCCAGCCGGCGGCGCTCCGGCGTGCTGGGCAGAGGCGGCACCTGCCCAGAGTCACTCAACACCTGCGCCGCCTCCTTGAGCCACACCGGCGTCCCCGGAGGTGGCGGTGGGCTCTTTGGCCGACTGCGCCGCGACCGGCCCGCGGCTGCGGGCGGTGCCTTCGCCTTCGCGACTCTCACAGCGGCCACGGCCTGCGCGGCAGGCTCCTGGTTGAGTAGGAGGAGCAGCGACCGAGGGCCGACGGACGAGGTCTTTTGTGGCTGACCAGTTGGCGGAGGTGGTGGCCCCGTCCGTCGGCGCGAGACGCTGCTCACTCCGAGCGCCGCCGCCTTCGATCTCCTGCTAACCACCGCCGTTCTGGGCGGCGGC
>NW_005198123.1:0-1613 GCF_000372725.1 Emiliania huxleyi CCMP1516 | reverse complement strand
CACCGTTCCTTACCGTGCCGCTCCTTCCTCCGTGCCACCGAGGCTTCGACCACCGAGGCTTCGGCCACCGAGGCTTCTGCCACCGAGGCTTCGGCCACCGAGGCTTCGGCCCAACGAGGCTTCGGCCAACGATATTATTGCTGCCGCCCCCCCTGCCGTCCGTTACCGCCGTGCCGCCGTACCGCCGCTCCTACAGTGCCGCGCCCGCCGCGCCGTATGTCCCGCCGTCCGATGTCCTGCCTGCCGCCTGCTGCCGCCGCGCCGCCTTACCGCCGACCCTTATCGTGCCGCGCCGCCTTTACACACACACCTTACTTTCTGCTCGACCGAGTTTGCGCTGATGAGCGAACCGAGCCGCCGGGTGCCCCGCAGCGGCCTCGCTGGGCCAGAACATCGGCCCCGAGTGCTCCGCAGCAGCCTTGCTGGGCCAGAACGTCGGCCCGCGAGGTGGGGTGCTAGTCTGGGACCCATACGTGGCAGTTCCCTTGCTCCAAGCGTTTGCGCTTCGGCGGTAGTGATCTGATCACCCGAATACCACGTTCGGATCGCTCCTCATCGCAAACCCTGTCAGCAGTTCACCTACGGGTATGTTCGTAAGAGCTACATACACTGAGAGAGAGAAACGCATCTCCATCGCTTCGGTGAAGGGGGTGAACCGTGCCATCCTCGATCGCCGTGCTAAGCTCGCTTCCGAGCTCTCACGCCGCGCGTAGGGCCCCTAGGGGCCTAGAGAACACAACCCCCTCTCTCTTTTCTCCCAGTAAGCTAAAAGTACGTACACTGAAAATGCCAACAACAAACCTACAACTCTTAAAACTCTTAAAACTCTCTCTCTAACAAACCAAACATGCATGCTACTCCGTGACGCACACCGTTGCTCTTGGGCAAAATGTCTTCAAGAGGGCTGCTCCGCACGCTACTGTACACATTGTCCGCTCTTCAGCTCCCTTCGGCTGCATCCGCCAGGTCAGCCTGCGGCACGATGCGTGCAGAATGTCAGCTGACAGTGTGGCCATCCAGATTGACGGGTGGGCTCGGCAACACGGTGCCAATCGTTGGTGGGCTCGCTCGAGAAGCCTTCAGACAAAACTGCAGCGCGCTTGTGAATAGCAGCCGCCACGCCGGCGGCCGCTTGTACAAGTTCGAGGACTTCTTCGATGCGCCAAAGTTGATCCCGAGAAAGCCGGGCGACATCCCTTGCGCCGTCAAGGCACTCACGAGCAGGCCCAAGGCCTCAGTTGTGGAGTCCGTACGCTCTATGCACGCAGAGCTTCGCACGGAGGTGCCACCAGCGTGGTCCGACGCAGGCAAGCTGGCAATCCATTGCAACAACTTCAGTGCGCGACGCGCCTTGGTAGTGTTACACCTGCGCACTGGATGGGCAGACGTCTCAGCAAACGCGGCGGAGGTCGCCCCGCATAATCTGCAAGACTGCCAGCTCAGAGAGCGCAGCTGGTTTGACGCTGCAGACCAAGTCTTCTCACTCATGCTCGCGCCCAACTTTGGAAACCTCGCTGTGCGCGACCGTCTGAAGAATGAGTCGCTCTGCGCGCCCACGCTGCGCATGGCGTCGCGCCCATGCGGCTTCGCGCCGACGCTGACGAGGCTCTTGG
>NW_005198124.1:0-1613 GCF_000372725.1 Emiliania huxleyi CCMP1516 | reverse complement strand
ACGCCCACACCGGCCCGGCCCGCAGACCCGATGCTCTTCCGGAGGCCGCTACAACCATTCGCGCGGACGCTAGCAAAAAGACGAGCCAGCCGCGCGCAAACGGCATGGTGAGCGGGGGCAGACCGGAAAAGAGAATTACCGCGTTACCACGATAGACGTTACGCAAAGCATGCGCGACTTGCACTCTTTCGTGCCACTCGCTCGCCGGTGCGCGGGGCATGGCCTCCCGCGCGGCTCGCGCTCACTCGGCCTGCCTCCGCCTCACGGCTGGCTGAGCACGCCATGGGTCCGCCTGGTGCGGCGCTGCTCGCTCGCTGCGCTGCACAAAGCTGCGAGAAGCAGGGTGGCCTCCTGAGCTTGAGCATGGCGCAGCGCGGCTGCTGGTGCTCGAGGGCGGCCGTGCAGTGGTGTGAGGGCCTGATTGGTGGTGACCTCGTGCTGCTTCAGCGTGCGCAGCATGCTCCCTCACCCGGTGCTGAGACATGCTGGTGGGCGACTGGCGCCAGCTTCTCAGTGCTGTCCCTGGCGTTGTGCAGCATGTCGCAATACTCCTGCTGCGCTGACCGGCGCGCGGGGTGCGTCGTGCCGCGAGTGGAGCGAGAGGCTCGAGGCGCGCGGCTGTCGGTCAACCCTGCGGCGCATGCGCGCCGCCAAGGCTGCTCGACAGGCGACTGGCATTGTGGCGACGCGGTCGCCGTTACTCCAACTTTGCTTTGCCGATCAAAAGCGCCCGTCCTTTGCTTTTTAGCCGCCGAAATTTAGCTTGCTGTTTTTTCTTTATAGGCGTCTGCAACTTCCAAGCTGCGTATTCTTGTATTATCGTCGAGTAGTACAGGTACTCCGTGGGGGCAGTGTGTATTCTTGTCACATGTGCGTATTCTCGTATCACTGGCTCCGAGTAGAAAAAGAAAGAAAACATGTTAGATGGTGTTCATTAGCTCCGAGTAGAGGGGGCGTCCTGCAGTTAAGGGGAAACCCGGTACGCGGGGCCAACCCTCGGAGACCCGTGTTTACTTTAAGGCCCTTGCCCTGCGAACGCGCACCCCCCTAGGGGTCAGGGCTCTCTAGCCCGTAGCCCGATCCCGATCATCCGGCCCGCTGGGTGCGCTTCTGAGCTCCCCGGCCCTGGATGTGAGGCTGCCGACTGCACTCCAAGTGCTCCAAGTGCCGCACCTCTGATGGGTTCGCGCGACGTGCGACAAGCAGGGCAGGGTGCGGCGTGCGGGGAGGAGGTGGAGAGGAGGATTGTGAGGACGGGCAGCCTATAGGCTACAGCCCCGGGGAATCCCACGCGCCACCAGATATTTAAGCCGAGACCAGAGAGAGAGGGAACTGGCGAGAGGTTGGATGCGCCTGTGAAGAGAGCGATCTGCAAAAATCTTTTTAACGGGGGTACGGCACCGGCACGGTACCCGCAGGGCGCCGCGGCGTGGGGACTGTGCGCTGTGCGCGGACCCGCATCCAAGGCGGCCCTTCTCTCTTCTCACACACGTGTTCGACGATTCGTTCAGGCGCTGTGCAGCACACACGCCAATCACACGCACGCACGCGAACGCAAACGCGTCCTCGAAGAACCACGTCTCGGTGGCTCAGCCCAGCCAGCGCAGCGCGTC
>NW_005198125.1:0-1613 GCF_000372725.1 Emiliania huxleyi CCMP1516 | reverse complement strand
CAGCTCGTCCCACGGCTCGACGAGAGCGCGGCCGCAGATCTGCTCGAGAGGCGGAGACGAGTTGAGCTGTGCGATGAGCGCGGTGTTGCCCAGGTCGAGCCGCAGCGCCGCCGCGAGGCCCGCGCCGTCCTGCCGAGAGACGGCCTGCGAGATGGTCTGCGCCGCCTGCTGCGCGGTTGAGGGCACGCCGGACATAGCCAGGTATTTTAGGGCAAAAATAAGAATTTTACACCGCCTCGCACGACACTAGGCACGGCCTGTGAGCGGGGCGGGGTGCGCACTGTACCTCTGTGTTCGTGCGTTGCCCATCTCTACGGGAGATGACTGCCCTATTTATTTATTTATTAGGCACGGCCCATCCCTCCCTTCGGTAGCCGCTCTGCAACGCTCGCTGCTGGAGCGCGGTTGATCGCGGCGCCGACGCCGCGGCGGCGCTATCTCGCGCGGCGAGAGACGGACCGCTGCATCGGCGCCAAAACAAACGGGAGGTCGCGGCGGCCGGCGCGGCCGCGGCAGCAAAAACATCGACGTTCGCTTCTGCTTCTCGTCTCGTCTCGTCTCGTCTTGTCGCAGGCGCACACGCGCGCGATCCGCGTCGCTCCGCGAGGACACGACCACCGGGATTCGAACCGGCAGCATAAGAGCGCCGGCTCGAACGCCGGCCGATCGTGCCACGTACCAGGAGCAGGACACTGTGAGAGAGAGAGATTTTTAGCAATACCAAACAACTCTAACACTCACACGTCATTTGGGGCCTGGAGCCCTGTTCACGCGCGCGCGAGACGTGCAGACAGGGTTGCCAGGTGAGAGCGAATGGCGCGGTTCACGCCTCGCACAACAGAGAGAGAGAGATGCGCTCTGCATGGTGGGACATAAAAGAGAGCGAGTACTTGGGCGAGTAGGCCGTGCGGTCAACGCTGCCGCGCGCGACTTTGCGCGCGAGGCGGCGCAGCTTGAGAACGGCGGTGGGCGAGAAGCCGCCGCCGAACGTCTCGTGGAGCAGCAGGTTGAAGTTGTTGCGCTTGACAAAGATCGCGTCGTGGTAGAAACCGCGATGCGCCTTGACGTAGCCGTGGCCGGTCTTGTGGGAGAAGGGTTGGCTGGGCTGCCCGCGCGCCTTGCAGCCCATGTTCAGGCGGCGGGCCTTCTCCTCGGTGTTGCCGAAGGCGTAGGAGTGGCCGACGGAGGCGGGCGTGCCGCCACTCGAGGCGTTGCCAACGCCCGTCGAGGAGGTCTTGAGGAGGGGCGTCCAGAGCTTGATCTCATTTACTTCATCGCATCCTCCCGGTCCCGCGTGGGGTTCTGCGAGGTCAGTCTTGACCCCTCATTGTACTGCCGGGTGAGCTCTGGTTTCTCCTTGTCGCCGTGCACGACCGGCGCGTTGGCCGGCCGCTCCCGACCCCCTGGGCGAGAACGGTGGCATTGGGTCACACCCACTTCCACCCCCGGGAGGTCGAGCCCGCTCTCCCTGGTCGGCGAGTCGTGCCCGCACCCGCGGCCTCTCTATCGTTCTGCTTCTCGTCTCGTCTTGTCGCAGGCGCACACGCGCGCGATTCGCGTCGCTCCGCGAGGACACGACCACCGGGATTCGAACCGGCAGCATAAGAGCGCCG
>NW_005198126.1:0-1614 GCF_000372725.1 Emiliania huxleyi CCMP1516 | reverse complement strand
TGGAGCGCACGTCCAACGGATGCATCATCTGAAGCCCTCTGCTAGTCGGCGCTAACCGCGCGCTGACGAGGGGGGCTACGTGATCGGCCGGGGCCACCCCTTTTGTCCATCAGCTTTTTGCACTGTTTTGCCCATGTCCACAGGCGGCGTAAGCCATCTGCTCCAGGTGCTTTTTGCACTGTTTTGCTCATGGAGCAAGTGGCTAAAGCCACCTGCATTTTTGTGCAAAAGGCTCTAAAATGGCCGAAATCCCTGTTGGCGCACGTGGCGATTGCCACGTGTGCCTCGGCTAAGAGGCCTCTCCAGGCGAGAGTCAGGTGGCACGACGCGAGTCAGGTGGCGTGGAGCCTCCTACCTGGGCCCATCTCTCCTGCCGGCCTGCCCGCACAGCGCCAGTGCAGCACGGAGTGCCAGCGAGCACACAGGGAAGGGTGTGATTCGGGCGGCTGCTGAGGCGGCTCCGAGGCGAGGCTCCGCCTCCAAGGTGGCCGCCTCAAAAGGCGAGCAGCCTGCCCACCGGCGCACGAGGTCGGTTGGTGTCATCGGTACCGGTGCTGGAGCTGGTGCCGGTTCGTGTGATGGTGCGAGTGCGCCGCGTCGTCGCGCTTGGTGTCGTCAGGCGTTGTGAGGGAAAAGGTTTGTGTGTACGAGTAGTTGTAGATCCCTGGTGTGGACGGTTTTTTTCGCGGTATCCGCGGCGGAATATGGCGGGATATGGCGGGGGACGATATGGCGGGGATACCGGGAGATACCGGGAGATACCGGGAGATACCGGGAGATACGAGATACGGGCGGATACGGGCAGATACGGGCAGATACGGGCGGATACGGGGAGATGCGATGAGATGCAAGGAGATACGGGGAGATACGGTCAGATATTGCAGAGATACATCAAGATACCGCAAAAAACCGTCCACAGAGTGGTAGTTTGGCGTTTTCTGTTCTCGTTCAAGGGTGAGTGATCTGAGTGTAGAGATCGTCGAGTGATAGACAGATATATATCACACACGCAGGATCGCAGGGGGCGCCCCGTAACACAAGGGGAAGGAAGGGGCGGGGTGGGGGGAACGAGTTGGAGGCAGGAAACAGGGGGAGGGGTACGAAAAACAGGCAGAAGGGGGGGGGGGGGGGCGAAATCTGGGTCAATAAAAGCGGGGAGGGGGTACCAAAAACAGGCAGGGGGGGGGACGAAATATAGGTCAATAAAGCGGGGGACGTGCGAATTAACGAGCAGCTCAATCCGGGGAGGGCCGCAACCGACCCACGCAGTCCCCATGCGACACGAAGGCAAAGGGGTCCCACGGGGAGGGGCCTTCCACCCCCGGGAACAAAAGCGGCCCGACCCCAAGGCGGCCCAGGGCCTCCCCAAACTTCCCTCGGATAAAGCGGCGGGGGTAAAAGAAATCAACCCCCCCGAGGTGCTCCAAAGTGTGGCGGAAAGCGGACCAAACTACGTGACGCTTCCGGCAGCGGAAAAACAAAAAGCCCCGCGGGAGCGGCTTCCGGTGGTTGAGGCGGCAAGGCAGGTTGGACAAGCCATCGTCGACACGGGCACGCACGTCAAGATTCTGGGAGTGCAGGAAAAGTGGTGGCCGGCCACCATCATGGGGCGGC
>NW_005198127.1:0-1614 GCF_000372725.1 Emiliania huxleyi CCMP1516 | reverse complement strand
AGGCGCAGCAGCCGACGTTGTCGGAGTGGTCGAAGAAGGTGTGGCTGCACGCGCGCGAGCGCGCGTCCCACAGCCGCACCGTCTTGTCGTCGGCCGAAGAGAGGAGCATCCTGCCGTCGGGCGAGAAGGCGGCGTCGCGCACCCAGTTGGTGTGGCCCGAGAACGAGTGCTTGAAGCGCTGCGTCGGGATGGACCAGGCCTTGACCGACTTGTCGTCCGACGTCGTGACCAGCTGCTGCCCGTCGCCCGAGAACGCGACCGAGTTGACGGGCGCCGTGTGCGCGCGGATCGAGACGCTCTCGCCCTTGACGTTCGCCGCCCACAGCCGGATGGTCTGGTCGCGCGAGCCCGAGGCGATGAGCGAGCCGGACGGTGCAAAGTCGACCGAGGTGACGGCGGCTTTGTGGCCGACGAAGCGGAACGCGCGCATCTGCATCTTGAAGTTCCAGACCATCACGGTCCCGTCGAGGCCGCCCGAGACGAGCTGCTTCATGGTGGGGCTGAACGAGACGGAGCTGACGCCGTCCTTGTGGCCGCGGAAGGAGCGCTCCAGCGCGGGATCCATGGGCTCCGGAGAGGGCATTGCCGGCGTGGCCGGCGTGGGGAGTGGGTGGGTAGCGGGAGAGCGTCGACAGCGACGGCCTGGCAGCAAAGAGCCGCGAGCGCGGCAGGAGCAAATGTGTTCAACGGCAGTCACCTACCGGGGGTAGAAGAATTCAACGAGGATTTAAAACAAAACTGTAATATACGGAGTTTCTGTCAGCCTCACTCATTCTCTTCGTCTTCGACTTCGGCCCCCCACCGCGCTTCACCGCCCTCTGCGCATGTCTTGTCGCCCTAGGGGCTCGGGCCCAGCCTGAACTCCACAATGCACTGTTGCAGATTGTCCCTTGTAACGTGAGAGAGTGTTCTGCACTTGGAGCACTTGGAGTGCAGTCATTAGCCTCACATCGACCCTCACATCCAGGGCCGGTGAGGTATCAGCCATCCGCTTTCTCATCCTCCTGCGCGCTGCGCGAGGGACCGAAATTCTGGAGGTGGCAGCCGGAGGTGGCCAGGTATGCCGGACTGGCTGGAGGTCGTCGAGGCCTTCACCTGCGACAGGCGAGTCGACGCGCGCGACCACAACGCGCTCGATGGCCTGCCATTCTACGCAGAGAAGGTAAGCCCACCGCCTGCCGCCGAGCCGTCTGCCACCGCTGTGCCTGGCAAATAGGACGCCTCTCCGCTGTGTCTGGGCGACGGCGCGGATAGAACCGGGTCGGCGTGTCGGCGTTCGTGGTGCGCCGGAGCTTCCGTGCTCTTGCCGCCTTTGGCTCCGCGTCTCTCAGCCACCTATTGCATATTGAACGGTCTTGATATGCTCGCACTCAACCTCCGAGATAAGCTCGCAGAGACAACCCGTTCTTCAACTCTAGGATTGAGGACGTTGTCCCCTCCATGGCGAGTTACGAACTGGCCGAGTTACCGGAGGGTCCGGACCACATTGGGCGAGTGGAGAGGAGTTGACCGGTGAGATTAAGGATTCCTAGCCTGTGTGCTGTGAAAAAAAAATGCGGAAAATGGTATGATAATAAACAGACATTATATCCACCACTTGCATGCACATAAGGC
>NW_005198128.1:47034-58779 GCF_000372725.1 Emiliania huxleyi CCMP1516 | reverse complement strand
AGCCCACATGCTGCATCACGCTGGCGCTCATGACCGACCCCGTCGTCGCGCTCGACGGCGAGAAGCTGCTCTGCGCTCCACATGCTCCAACTCCCCGCGCGTGACCCCACGCCGCGTCATATTCCGCAGGCAAGAGCTACGAGCGGAAGGCGATCGAGGCGTACTGGACGAGAGAGAAGGCCGCCGTCTCGCCGGTCACGCGCAAGCCGCTCCAGTCCAAGACTCTCGTCCCAAACATCAACTTGCGCGTCCTCTGCGAGGAGTACTCCGCAAGGCAGCGCCGACTCCACGGCGGCGCAACCTCGCCGCAGGACGTCGTCATGGGCGCGCTGCTCCCGCCGCCGCACGCGCCCGGCGCGAAGCGCAGGCGCCCGGCAGAGCTGGAGCACGACGAGCAGGCCGCCTCGGGCGTGGCCGCAGGCGCCAAGCGCAAGCTTCGGCTGGCCTCCGGAGACGGATCTCCGCCACCGGTCTGACGCGGAGACGGACTGACCCTCCGTGAAGGGATGTCAAGAGAGAGGCGGGGTCGCTGACGCGGCGAGGAGAGAGACGACCGGCCCAGCATACTGAGCGCGGGGGGCACACGCGGTGCAGTGTGCTCAGTCCTCAGCGCTCTCAGGCAGAAGAACGGGGCGCGGTTTGTGTTTCGGTGTGGGGCGGGAGGGCGCGGGAGACCGGCGGCGGCGGCGGCGGCGGCGGCGGGGGGGGGGGGGGGGGTCCCCGCGATCATTGAGTGTGGCAAGCGTGATGCCTGTGATGCATCTCCCACCGATATCTCTCGTGACACCGACGGCAGAGGTGGCACCCCACTTCTCCAAAATGTATGTTCATTTTGTGTGCCGACATCACATGTGTGTCGAGAAGTTTACGTTACCTTACCTATCACATATGTAGCTTGTGTGGGGCAATGTGGGACCGACGAGCCAATGTGTACGTGCTATTCTCTGTCCGCGCAGGTACCGCGGCCCGGCCCTCTCCTTGAGTTTTAGACGAAGGTCTGGTGCACAGCGATGATACCATCCGGCGCCGGGTACTCGTCCATCAGCGCCGCCACCTCCAGCTCGGACGGCCCGTTCGGGTACTTCTTCTCGTCGTAGATGATCACGAGCGACTCGTCGCCTGGCTGGAGGAAGTTCTTCTGCCCCCACTCAGTGTACTCGCCAGCGCCGAGCGCGACCCAGATGCTCGTGGGGTACTCGCTCTTCTTCATAACCGGGAAGACGGGCTCCCATTTATCTGTCCGTGCAAGGGCAGTGCGGTACAAGTCTCATAGTGTGGAGCAAGTGGCTCGCTGCCCCCCCCACCCCCTTCCCCCGGAGCCGCACCTGTGTCCTCCTGGAAGTTGATGCGGTCAACGATCCAGTCAAGCAAAGCCGGGCCGAAAAGCATGTAGTTGCGCGCAGGCGCGTCCTCGCTGTACTTCACAATCGCCCCCTTCGGCCTGGCGCGCGAGGGCGGTCGGGATGGTGTGGTAGGGGTGGTGTGTGTGGGAGGGGGCGGGGGAGCATCTGTGGGGTAGGGGACGTGGCAGGGGAGACGGCGGTGGAGGAGAGGGAGAAGGAGGTCGCTCACGTCGTGATGGCGTCGTTAACGTGGTTCGGCCCCGACTTGATGTAGGAGGTGAGGACGAGCTGGTCGACGAGCGTGCCCGGGTCGAGGCTGGTGATTGGGAAGCTGCGGATCGAGATACCCTTGGATGAGCTGCCCCAGTTCTTCTTCATGCTCAGCTTGTCCGCACCTGAGAATGAGGGCGAGGAGCGGTGGCCGTTTGCGGGCGCGCGTCGCCGCCGCTCTACTGCGGGCCCGCACCGTCAAGCTTGCGGATGGAGCAGTCATTGAAGGCAGCAACCTTCCTCGGCACGAGCCGCTCCACCTTCGAGCCGTCCGCGCTGTAGACAATGTCTGCATACATCCCCATCTCAGGCTCAACCTGCGAGGCAGCGGCAGGGAGGGCGGCGAAGGAGGGTCGTCGCCAGTGACGGGAGCGGCAGTGAGGCTGCGAGATCAGAGGCTGTGAGAGAGGTGGCGGAGGGAGGGGAGGCGACAGGCCTGAACGTGCCCTCCCGCCTTTGGGTACTCGATGACAGCTGTCGCCACAGGGAACGCCTCAAGCCGGTGGAGCACCTGCGGCGCAGGTTGTGCAGGCGTTAGGAAGAGAGCCCGTGGCGGCGGTGGTGCCGCCGCACCTCTGCGCTGGCGGTGCAATCCTCTCCGCGCGCTCTCTCTCTAGTTCTCTCTCTCTCTCTCTCTCTCTCTCTCTCTCTCTCTCTCTCTCTCTCTCTCTCGGCTCATTCGCGACGGCTGCTGCACCTCGTCGGCGCTCTCGTCCACGCTGTGAGGGTGCGGCGCGTAGAACGTGAAGATCGCCGCCGGCGTCTTCTGCCCCTCCGGAGGCGTGGTCTTGTCGTCCACGCCCTCCTCCTTTTTGTCCGCCTCGCCCGCCTGCTCCATGTGACCGGCCACGTTGCCGGCGACGCCCAGCCCGTACGTGCGGTGCCACTGCTTGAGGCGCGCGGACTTGCGCGCCATCTGGATCATGTCGTAGTGCGCGCAGAATTCATCAAAGTTGATTTTCCCCGAGCCGTCATCGTCCAGGTACCTGCAAGTCACGCGTGCCTTGCGTGCGTGGTGTGTGTGGCGTGTCGTGTGCGATTCCTCGGCGTGGCGGAGAACAGAGGGTTGCCAGTGGAGCGGCGGGCGTTCACGACCGGAGGTGTTGACCCACAGAGGCGCGCGGTCAGTGAGGGAGGGAACGGACGACTACAGGCGAGCACTTGCAAATGACGTCGGCCATGATGTCGATGTCGTGCTTGCGGCACATGTCTTTGATCTCCGCCATGGTGATGGTGCCTGCGGAGGGCGTGCGAGCGACGTGACTCTGCAGCCGATCGCCACCGCCGTGGGCCGCTCATATAACAACAAGGCGCGACGGGTGCGACGGAGCTGACCGTCATGGTTGATGTCCATCTGTCCAGGGGAGTAGGACGGGTGAGCTTTCAGCGAACGCTTCCGACTCCTGTGTCGCCCAGGCTTTCTACGGGCAAGGTGGATCCTCCATCCGTGCCGTGGTGCCGGGAGAGAGGCGGCTGCGGGCGGGCAGCGGGCGACTGCTGCCTTGCTGAAGACGGCCCATTCGTGAGGGTTAGTATCCCTGGTGCACTTTTGAACGTATGTTGATTCTTTGGCGCACAGCCCCCGCGCGAGCGCTGGTCGGAGCAGCAGTCTCGAGGATCGTCCGACTCGCGCAGAGGCGACCGAGGATGCACGGAGCATTGTACAGCCGTTCTCGCGCTAATCCCTCGGCTCGCTCTGGACGGATTGATTCGTAAGGGTAGGTAGGTAGGTAGGCCGGCTGGTGCTACCTCACACTGTCTAGGCAGAGACAAGGAGGGCCCCCGCACACACGAACCCACACATACAGCTCTGTGTCTTGATTTGCCAACAATACACCTAAGACACATACCGAGAGGGACGAGTGCACGCATTGGGCATCAGAGAGAGAGCCATCCACATAAAGTGTCTGTTGCTGTTTGGCTTGAGCCAAGCAGGCACACCCGCGCGCGAGCGATTAGGCCAGGCCCGAAGCCTGACTCAAGCCAAGGTGGAGCACAGGGACAGGGACACCGTACTCACGTACTGACATCCCGCCCCGCGCCAGGGGCGGTGGCGCGCGCCGCGCCGGGACACTTTGGACCCGCAGCCTGGCATACGCCAGGCCACAGATCCGCCGGCAGAGCCTTAAGCTGCATCCGCGATCCGCGCCGGCTCTCAGGAGAGATCCGGCGCGGTGCTGACCGCGTCCTCGCAGGCCACCGAGTTCACGATGGTGTCCGGAGGGAAACGGTGCAGCTGCGCGCATGTCGCAGTGCGGCATGCCGCAGTGCGTCACGCGGCGGATTGATACACGGTGATTATTTTATTTTATTGAAGCCACACGCAGTGTGTCTTGTTAGCTTGTGTGTGTCTGTGTGTCGCTCACGCGTGTCGTCATCATCTGTCTCGCGTCCACCCATACCGCGCTGGTTGGTGTCCAGTCCGAGCCTGACTGTTCTTCACCTTCCTACCTAACCTAACCTAAGCATGGTGCCCCACCGACAGGATGCTGCTCGAAGAAAAGGTTGGCACCCTGGCAAAAAATCTATTAAAACGTGATCCGGTAACGCGCTCCTAATTCCGCAGCGACTGTTGTATTTCTGTCACGCGCGCAAGTTGGCCCGTCGTCGCAGTCACGACGCAGTGATATGGCGCATCGCTGCGTTGCGCTCGTGTTGGCCGCCGGCGCGGCTGCTTCTTCGTCGACGCTCCCGCCGCCGCTGCTCCGCCCGATTTCTCCTGTGGCTGCGCACCCGAGCAGCACGTCTCCGCCCAAACCTTTGCCGCCCGCATCGCCGCGCGCCAATGACTGTCGGTGCGAGAATTCTCTTGCCGATCGCGTCTCAAAGCTTTGGAGCGCCGCCCTCGCCACCCTCCTCGCCCTCGCCGCCCTCCTCGCCTCATGCGCATACCGCTTCCGCAGGGTGCCGGCATGCCTCGCTTCCCAGCCCCAGTATCTCTCTCCCTCGCTCCCTCCCCTGCTCCCCCACCCTCTCCATTCCCTCGCCGAGCCTCTCCCTCCCCTCCGCTGCGGTGTCTCGTCGAGGGTTTGTGTGCAGAGCATGCATGTGAAGATGAACAATCAACAGCGGCGCCAGGGAACCGTGGGCTGTGAACAAACAGCGAAAAAAAAATTAGAAAAAGAAGAGGAAAAAAGAGGCGCCGATATCATAACTCTCTACACGCTACACCCCCGACGGCTCTAGCACAGGCAGAAGCCACCAGCAACGCCAGCAGCACCAGCACACCAGAGCAGAGCGCATGGCCTCGCACGCAGCTGTCGACTTCGCCATTCTCGTCAGGCCTCGGCATTCTCGCCGGCGCAGCCTTTTCCCTTTGCGCGCTCGGATTGACCGATGACCAACACGTCATGATGGATGACGGGGGGCCGCTAGAATTTGACGAGGATTTCTTCATGACGTGGCTGCTCCCGCCTATCATCTTTGAGGCCGCGTTCAACCTGAATGTGGACGCGTTTCAGGCGTCGCTATTCCCGACCCTCCTCTTTGCCTTCTTGGGCCTTCTGTGCTCGACCTCTGTCATCGGGACGTTGCTGTACACCGCCGGCCAGGTTGGCAGCGGCTTTGCCGTCCTCCCACCCTCTTTTACGGGGCGCATCCTCCGTTTCTGTAGTAGGTGGGGTTGTGCTACCCGCTAAGCCTACTTGCCTCGCTCACCTTCGGGTCGCTCGTCTCGGCAACCGACCCCGTCGCTGTCCTCGCCACGTTCAACAAGCTGGGCGTCAAGCAGCACGTCTTCGCGATGGTCTTCGGCGAGTCCATCCTCAACGACGCGGCTGCCTTGGTGCTCACCAAGACGCTCCTGACGTTTCACGACGCGCCCGTCACCACCTCTAGCGTCGCTGCGGCGTGCGTCAGCTTCCTTTGTCGGCACTGCTCTACAAGCAACTTGAGGTCCACCGCCACGGCGACGCCTCCCTCGAGGCGGCGCTCTCCTTCACCTTTCCGTGGGCCTCCTACTTCCTGGCCGAGGCGAAAGGGCTCTCGGGGGTGGTGGTGAGCGTCGCCGCCGCACCCTCTTCACCACCAATACACCGCCACGCGGCCGCACCGCCTCTCACCACCACTATACCACCGCGCGGCCGCCGCCGCGCCGCGCCACGCCCGGCTCCGCTCGCGCGCCCCCTAGGCCATCGCATTCTGCGGCATCGTGATGGCCATCTACACGCGCAACAACCTCTCCGACGGAGCGGTCGCCTTGATGGTCGGGCTCTACAAGGTGCTGGCCTTCGTTGCGGAGCAGTCCGTGTTTGTCTATCTTGGGATGGCCCTTCCGCTGCTGCCCATCGCGGGAATGGTGCGTTTGCACCCCCCCCCTCCCCGGCCAGGCGGCGAGGCAGCCACCACCTCGCAGGCGGAGACGCCGCCCAAAGCGCCTTCACCCGCCGCCGTGCCGTCATTCTTCTCCCAGCCAGCCACGCTGCTCAGTTCAACGGCCCACAGACACTCCATCACAGGTGTGGCGCCTCTCCCTCGTCGCGATCCTCTGCTGCTACGTCGGCCGCCTCCACGTCTTTCTCTTCTCGCAGCTCGCCAACCTGGTCGAGCGGCGATCCCCCTCGACGAGGCCGCCGCGGCTGCGATTCGGGGACGCGTGCGTGGTGTGGTGCGCCGGCCTCCGCGGCGGCGTCGCCTTTGCCATCGCCTCGAGCTCGCGGCACCGCCTCGACTTTCCGGAGCGCTGCGGCGGCTTTGCGCATGACTTTGGATCGTGCGACTACGAGACGGTCGAGAATGACTCGACCGCGATGCTGCAGGCGACGATGGTGTGCATCATTTTCACGATCTTTGTGGGTGGCGGCTCCATGCCCGCGATTGCGCGCCGCTGCGGCGTCGTCGAGAGCGTCGAGGCCCCGCCCCTCGAGTCGCCGTTTCTCGACAGCGTCGTCGGCGGTGCCCTGCCGAGGGCGAACGAGGGGGAGCCGCCGAGGGAGAAGAGCGGCAGCCACCTCGAGCACAGCGGCCTGATTGACTTCTTCACGGTGTGTGGCCGCAGCACCGACTGCACGTCTGCGCTGCGCTTCGATCCCGCCAGCTCGCGCCATTCGCTCTGCGAGCACGATTTTGAGGTGGACGCGCCTCGCCTTGGGCGTCTCTCCCTTGCCCGCGACCCCGCGCTCCCCTCACCGCCCCGCATCTCTGGCCGCACCTCTTCGTACGACTACGTCGGCGGCCACGCCTACGAGGGGGGCACCGGCCGCCTCTCCTCGTATTTTGGCCGCCTCTCCGCCAGCCGCCTCTCGACCAGCGGGGTGGCGCCCCCGAGCTGGGACCGATCCGCCGCGCAGCTGCGGGGCAGCCGTGACGCGGTTTGGCACGACCGGTTCTCCGCTTCCTCTCTCGTGGCGCTGCTGGGCAGGCCCAGCCGCCCTCCGCCGCGAGTGCCTTCGCCCGCCGAGCCCTCGCATCAGACCATCCACGAGGGCGAGGACGGCGACGAAGACGGCGACGAAGATGGCGAGGCCGGCGAGGGCCCGCGCCAGTCCTTCATTCTCCACGACAGCGACGACGACGACGGCGACGATGCCATCGGGCAAGGCAGCGGCGCAGCCAACAAGACCTCTCGCGCTGCCGTCGCAGTCGCCGCAATCGGCATCCTCGCCGTCCTCGTCGTCACCGCGGTTGCGGGGAGCTGGCACGACTCACGTCGGGCGCTCGAGACGGTTGGCCTCGCCCTTGGCGCGACGCTCGTCCTCTGCCTGGCCGTCTTCGGCGCCTACTGCGACGTGGTGTACGGCAGTGACACCAGCGGGCGGCTCAACGAACACTCTGACATGCTCGAGCCCGACGAGTACGACGAGCCCGCGAGCACGTCATCCGATGATGCGCGGGCCCGCCCTGGCCCGGGTGAGGCTCTCGAAGGCGTTGTCGCTGCTTCGAGGGCCGCTCAGCCCACCCCTGCCCCCAGTCTGCAGAGCAGCCTGACCGTCAGTCTCGTCGCGGAGCAGGCGGAGCGCGAGCTCACGCAAGTCGGCAGGCAGGTCTCGGAGCATCTCGGCAGCCTTGGCTACAGTCCCGCGCGCGTAGCCGGTCGCAGATGCTCCACGATATCACGGTTGGGCATGGCTGTTCACGCTTCCGCACGCTGAGATCTCTCACCCCACGCGCTCTCACGCGAGCCCCTCCTTCTCCTCTCGCAACAGGTCGCGGACCTCACCGGAAACGTCGAGGCGCCGGTGACGCCCACCTCTTTTGACATCGCGCCCACGGACGAGGAGGCGGAGTCGGGCAGTGGGACGATGGTCTCGGTGGCGGCCGAGTCGGACAGGGCAGGGAGCCAGCCGAGCACCCCGTCCACTGACCCGGACACCCCTTCCCGGCGGACGCCCATCTCGCCCCTGGGCCTCCACGCGAGCTACTGGGCAGAGCGGGCCGTCGCACGGGCGAGCGGCATGTGGCCTTAGCTTTGTGAGGCCTCGACACAGGTAGAGAGCCCGTCTGTCTCCTAGAGGTGAACGCCGCCGAGACCCTCGATCTTCCACGTCTTGGTGTGCACCACGAGGCTTGCATGCGCCGGGCTGACTGTGGATGCTAGCTAGTAGAGGTGATACGTACGCGCACGGAGCGGAGCCGCAACGAATTCCGGACGCTGGAGACGGTGGACGGCGTACGCGAAAGGGCTTTCACACCCTCACGATTTTTCACACCTTCGAGAGACGAAGGCGCGCTCAGAGCTGTCAGTCATGCCGCGCCCCCCATCGCCTGCGCCCGGGCGCCCATGCCGCGCCCCGACGCGCGACCGACCGACCGCCCCGAGCCGTCCGCCGCGCCGCAGGCTCCTCTCCCGCGCACAAACTCCAACCGCAAACCAACGATCGTTGTGTGTGGGTGGCGGCTCCATGCCCGCGATTGCGCGCCGCTGCGGCGTCGTCGAGAGCGTCGAGGCCCCGCCCCTCGAGTCGCCGTTTCTCGACAGCGTCGGCGGCGGTGCCCTGCCGAGGGCGAACGAGGGGGAGCCGCCGAGACCATCCACGAGGGCGAGGACGGCGACGAAAACGGCGATGAAGATGGCGAGGCCGGTGAGGGCCCGCGCCAGTCCTCCATTCTCCACGACAGCGACGACGACGACGGCGACGATGCCATAATAAAAACGGACACCTCTACTGTGAGATGGGTAAAGGAACAGGTGCGCCGATTTTCGAATTCCGCGGGACTCATCACTCAAGCTTTTTGATGGAACAGATGCTCTCCCTGATCGCCGCCTCCCAGGGCTTCTCGCCCAAGCCCACGGGCTGCGTCACGGAGGCCGGGATGAAAGAGGTGCCCTTCGCACGCTCCGCGTCGGATGCCCAGCGCTCGCACGCCCCGATGCCCAGCGCGAACCTGTGTAGTGGTCGTGAGTGCGCAGTCGCAATACGCGCGCAGGCGCAAGCGGCGTGGCAAAATGCCATCGTCTCCATCGGCGTGGCGTGGATCGGCGACATGTCGGACGGCGTCCCGGACATGAACTGCACGGCGGCCGTGCTTGCGGCCAAGGGCGCCCTCAACGCTGCATACGGGTATGAGGCCAACAAGGACTCGGACCCGCCCGTCCTCTTCAAGCCGACGTGGACGGTGGAGCCCGACACCTTCCGCCCCACGTACGCGGGCGCGCTCTCCTACTTTATCGGCCATGAGTGCTCGGACATGGACGCCGTCTCGACCGACAATGGCTTCGCCTTTGGCTACACGGCCCTGAAGCCAGGGCCGGACAGGGACGACAAGAAGAACTGGTGCGCCGCCCAGCCATGCCGTGCTCATGTGGGCCGGCGCCGTTGTGCGCCCAATGACGCCGCGCGCGCACACACAACGTGTGCGCCTTGCGCCCCTCAGGCTCGGCTGGGAGAAGGCACACTTCCACTCCATGAAGTTCCTTGAGGGGGGAGCCTGAGACGGGGTCGGCAGTGCCCCTCTCCTTTGAAAGGAACCAAACAATATGCGCTACGGCATTCCCGGCCAGGTCTGTCTCCACCGGATGGCCATTTGGGTCGGCTGACACGTTCACAGTTGCCTCCTTATACAACGAGCCCTCGCTTCCCTCATCGAGCCACAGCTCGTATCGTTTGGAGTACGCATTGTCAAAGGTGACACTCACGCTGCAAATGTGGAGAGGCGCGCCAAGGTCGACATACAGCCAATCCCACCAGGCGCTTTCGTTTCCTTCGAAACTTGCCTGCTCAGGTGTATTCTTTTCTTGCTTGGCCGGACATCATGCCGGGGTAGGTAGGGTAGGGTCTGGGCCCTCCCGTCGGGTTTTTCCCTCTCTCACGCCGGAATTTTCACAGCAGAAAAAGAATTTTTCCGGCCAAATCACGATGTCAACCCTCCCCAAGTCGTTGATCTGGTGCTTGTAGGGCTTGAGAGTGGCCTGCCATGTCACAGGAAGGACTGTGGTTGCAGGATAGTACCACCAGCCATCACTTTAGTTGGTATAGTACCCCACCTTCACCCATCCCGTGATTTCTTTTTTAGTTCCCCATAAGTAAGGTAGGTAGGTAGGTAGGTAGGTAGGGGCAGGGCAGGGGCCGGTCAGGTTTTTGCAGAATTTCAGCATGATGTCCGGCCAAGCAAAAAAAACATACACCTGTTCTGTTGGTCCCATCACAGTTGTCCGCACCTGTTGTCCGCAGCTGTCCGCACCTGTTTGCACCACCTGCCAAACAGCGCCTTCCCCGCAATCGCTTCACTCTGAAATGCTCGCATATCCCTGCGGTGAGCGCTGTGGTCGCCGCAGACTGGCTCCGACTTGACGGCGGCATGGAGACGTGATGCCTCCATGCCGCCGTCGAGTCAAAATCGACATGCGTCTCTATCCTATCTCTCTCTTTAGCATGCAGAGAAAGTTGTGTTTGGGAGTGAGTGCCGTTTCACCTCATGTGGCCGAGCAGCGAGCACGGCGCCGGAAGACGACGTGTTCCTTTTACATGTATCCGCGCTCCACCTCTCGTGTCGCGGCACCCGCAGCGATGACGGATGAAAAGAAATCCTCCGTGGCCTGCCGACATATCGCGCTCGAAGGCAAAGGCTGCCGTGCCGTACGCCAGAATTCATGATCGCTGTGCTCCCAGCGCTCGTGCAGCGGCCAGCGTGGCGCAGCCCGTCACGCAGCGCGCTGATGCAGCAGCAGGACTCCGGTGAGCTCGCGGCACAGTTTGCCGCTGAGCGGACCCGAAGGCAGCAGCCGCAGCAGCAGCCGCCAAAAGCTGCGGACCCGGGGGAGGAGCCATTCGCAGGCGTGCGAGAGATTGTCCTCGACGCGGACGGAGCACCACGTGCTATCCCCAAACGGCCGCCGCCTGCCACCTTCGCCGAGCAGGCTCGTCTCTCTCTGTCTCCTCCCTTCTCTGCCTCCTGGCCCATCCCAAATCTCCTTCACTATACACATAGGGCGGCACTCGCCCCTCGCTAGTCGGGCTCGCTTTCGGCACGCTCATCGCCGTCGCCTCTGTGGCGCTACTGCTAGCCATCGCCGGCGCCGACGCCGGCGCGTCGTGACCGTCACCGCCAGGGTAGCTCGGCCGTCTGGCCAAGCGAGGTGCGACGAGACGCGTCGGTGTAACAAGGGCTCCGCTCACTGTGTAATTGTGTGGGTTGGGAAAGCTGGCGAGCGATGCATCGCTAACCGAAAACGGCGGTATGCACGTTCCCCCACCTTTTGAGCAAACTAAAGGCGCGGGTGCCGGGTCTGACACCCGTCCTTCAGATTTCACCCTTCGTTCCGGACCCTCCACGACGGCCACAGGCGCACTGCCCTCCCCTGCGGGCGAGAGCGCGACCCTCACATCAGGAGCTGGGGCGAGCGGAGTCGCTCCCGAGGAGCAGCTTCTCGCACTGGAGGCAGACCCGCTCCTACAGAGTCACGCAGAGCCGGCGGTGAGGGGGGCGCGGGCGGGGCGCTCTGCGTGGGCCGGCGAGGGCCGCCTCCGCCGACGATCCGAACTTTGCAATCACGCAGCGGCGCGGCGAGCAGCTCGCGCAGATGACGCGGCCGCAATGGCGGCAGTGGTGCTTGCGCAGATTGTTGGTCGACGCGTAGTTGGTCCGCGCCATGAGCTGCTGCGAGAGGGAGCCGCCGCCGGTCTGCGGCTGCGCGAGCATGAAGGGCAGCTTGCAGAGCTGGCACGCCTGCGCCACGCGTGCAGAGGTGGGGGGT
>NW_005198128.1:45876-46934 GCF_000372725.1 Emiliania huxleyi CCMP1516 | reverse complement strand
CGCGAGAGACCTCCCCTCCACGCCGCTCGGCTGCATCGAGTCGAGGGGGGTGAAGCCTGAGGGGCACGGACCAGGGGGGGGGGATGGCACGCAAAACCGTCAAGGGGCACGCAGCCGCGTCGCGTGCACGAAAGGGCTGCGAGTGTGCAAGGCCAAACGGCCGCGGCCGTCTGTACCGTCCCGATTCGGCAGCCCGACCGACGCGCCCAGGCCGACGAGCGAGATTGCCATCTCGACGCACCCGCCAAACGCGGCGGTGTGCATGGCGGTGTTCCCGCTCTCCGCCTCCTGCGCGTCCAGCGGAAGCGGCACCCCAGCCTCACCAAGCATCTCCAGCAGCCGCGCCGTCGGAAAGGGCGGCGGCGACTCGGCGCCGCCGCCCTCCGCCGCGCCCAACGCGCCGACACCGGCAGCCTCCTGGCGTGAGTACACCGCCCGCTCGGCGAGCAGGTGAAGCGCCTAGGTGGGTTCGGGTACCGTGTGGGTAGGGGAGGGTGGGTTCGGGTACCGTGGGGTAGGGGAGGGTGGGTTCGGGTACCGTCTGGGCAGGGGAGGGTGGGTTCGGGTACCGTGGGGTAGGGGACGAGGGTGCAGCGCCATGAGTTGTGTGGCCTGCTGTGAATGGAAGGTGTGAACAGAAGGTGTGCAGAGCAGGAGCAGCGCCCACACAACCAAGAACAGGTTGTGGCCCATTCGGCGCCTCGAGGAGCGGCCCGGGGGACTCGGCGCGGGGCGGCGGGCAGGCGGCGCAGGCGAGTGTCTTGTGAGTCTGTGTGTCTGTGTGCCGCTCCTGTGTGCCGTCATCGTCTGTCCCGCGTCCACCCATACCGCGTTGGTGTCCAGTCCGAGACCTGGCTGTTCCTGGCCTGTCCATCTAATCTAGTCGCGCCGTCTGGCCGGCGTCGTTGCGGGCGGCGGGGTCGGCGCCGTGTTCAAGGAGGAGAGGCATGCCCTTGGCGACGTGCGGCGCCTGCCGGGTGCACGTGTGGAGGTGGGAGGCGTACCCTACCTCCTCAGTCTCGAATCCAGTGTGGGTTCAGGTCCTTGGGTGGTGCGGT
>NW_005198128.1:30199-31483 GCF_000372725.1 Emiliania huxleyi CCMP1516 | reverse complement strand
ATGTGTGTCTTTGGCCGCAAGCTGATCGCCACGGTGTGCACACCCAGGCAGGGGGAGCTCATCGCGCTCAAGCTAGGGCATCTGAGAGGCGAGAGCCTGCTCCGCAGCGCGTGTGCGGTGTGGGCCCGACGCCACCGATAGAGCCGTACACGCGCTGACGCACGCAGAGCGCGAGTGGCGTACGCACGGGGTGGTTTATATACAGAAGCGCCGGTCAGGTTCGGTTGTGCGCATTGTCTGCACGCGTGCACGGGCTGCACGGTCGCGCGCATTGTATCGTACTGGGGTTTGCCTGTGTCCTCCTCTAAAAATGAACACCACAGAGAGCATACACCGCGCCGCAAAGGATACACAGAGGAACGAACGAACGCCGTGCATATAGGAAAGCGCGGAGTTGTGCGGCGTGCAGCTGCGAAGAGGCAAGAGCGAGCGAGGGTCACCTAGCCACCCTTCTCTCTGCAGGCACGGCGGCGCAGCCCGCCCACCCAGAAGGCGTTCGCGTGTGTGGTGTGGCGTGTGAGTATGTGTGCGTCGTGCAGGCATCGACACGAGACGACCGGTGCGGGCTACTGAAGGAGAGACCATGCGAGAGGAGCGGGAACGGGGGCGGGGCAGCGGTGCGCGCGTCGCCGTCATACGCGAGAGAGGCCGAAGAGGGCCTCGCTCCATAAATTAATGGGCCCCGGCCGCGGGCGTGTGAGCCAGTCGGCCGGACTGGGCGTCGCATTAGACAGACGCCGGCGAGGGCGGCTCAGAGTGGGACGCGGTTGCGCATGAGGGGCCGGAGTTTCCGAATCTGACCTGTCCCCCTCCGCCGCTGGGTGGCCGAGGGAAGGGCGGTGCGGAGGACGACACTCAAACGCCGCTGGATCCGGCGGTGGCGGTGGCGGCGGCGGCGGTGCTCGCGCCGTTCTTGGTGAAGGCGTTCACTGCCTGGAGAGCGGCGGTGAGGGGGCGGTGAGGAAGAGTGATGGAGAGCACGGGGCGGGGTATAGGCTGCGGGAGACGCGAGGTACGGAGGGAGAGGGGGCCAGGGGTGGTGTGTGTCTCTGTATGTGTGTGTGTGTCTGTGATCTGTGTGCTCGTCTGAGCTTCGTATGGGTATGAGTGCCTGGGCTGAGCGTTCCCTTGAGGGCCTGCTTGGCCTGTGTGCCATATGTGTCATTCATGTGTCTCCCTCGGCCGGCTCGCGGAGGGGCTAATCCGTTCACTTCCGTGCGCTGCCCCGTGACGGATGGGTGGGTCCTCTGAAGGCCCATTCTCGTTTGTCTTTGGTAAGTAGAT
>NW_005198128.1:26834-28627 GCF_000372725.1 Emiliania huxleyi CCMP1516 | reverse complement strand
GCTGCAGAGTGGGCAGAGTGGGCAGGGCGCCGGGTGGGGGTGGAGGCGGAGGCGGCGGCGGCGGGAGGAAGAGGAGGAGAAGGAAGGGGGGAGGGGTGGGTGAGAGGAGTGGCGGGCGGGGGAGGGACGGGGAAGGACAGGCAGGTGCGGGGACTGCGTGGCACCTGCATCCGACCGCCTTGCGCCGAGGTCGACTTTGCAGCCGAGTGGAAGACGACGCCGCTGATCGGGTCGGTGAACCAGATCACCTGAGGAGCGGGGAGGGGCGGTGGTCGGCGGCGGAGCAGGCGGCAGAAGGCGCAGACGGCGGTGGCGAAGGCGTGGGAGAGTGGTAGTGTTGGCGGCGCTCCTTGCCGGACTTGAGCGTTATATCAGGGCTGTGTGTGTTAGTGTTAGGCGCTCCTTGCGGGACTTGAGCTGGATGCGGAGGAAGAAATCGACGCCGAGCTCGTCGAGCAGGAAGGGCTTGGCCTCCGTGTTGGGCCCCTCACACGCGAGCGCAAAGTCCGGCCACGCCTCCAGCATGCGGCTGCTCGCGCTCAGCAGCAGCCTACAGGGCGGGCGCGCCGCAATGTCCAGGCGCAGCTGCTGCAGAGAGACGCTCGGTGCGTGGGAGGCGAGGCGAGGGAGGGGTGCTGCGTCTGGCATGCTGGGCGCCGCGTGCCAGTCATCGCGGGAGACCGTGTTGGGATGCTCCGCGTCGGTGTTGGCCACCGCAAACACGCTCTGATCGTCGTCGGACGAGATGCGCCAGAGGGAGCCGTCGTAGAAGACGTGCAGGCACGTGAGGCCTTGCGGCCAGCCGTCCTCGCCCGGCTGAGGCTGCTTGATGTAGTGCGGCTTCTGGTTGATCCACGGCTCCTGTGGCGGCGAGGAGGTGGCATCGGAGAGTACTGGTGTGGTGTCTCGGACACGTCCAAACCAGCGTGATCGACTCGCGGGCGTCGCAGCTCGCCTGGAGGCACCGCGACCACACGCCGTTGATGAAGGTGAGCGTCGGCGGCGCGCCACGGCTTCTTAGCACCGCGTGTCGCTCGTAGGTTGACTGATTCGCGCTGGCAGCCATGATGGAACAGCAAATGGGGAAAGCAAGGATGCTCAGCCTTGCGCTTCAGTTGGCGGCATGAAAATTCTTTTTGTCTCGGCGTTTCAAGAATTCCTCAAATCTCCTACGGCTTCTCACCCTGTACCCCCTAGAAAGCACCCAACACGCGTCACGCGGCAAGTCAGCAGCGGGTGCAACAGCGAGGCGACCCGTTTTTCGCGATTACACAGCTGTGTCAGGAGCCTCGCTCGTGGCGCTCGGATGTCCCGCGCACAAAGTGGCGGGCAGCGGCGGGCGCGGGATAAGGGTTCCCGCCCGCTAGGCGCTGCCCTCTGCGCCGAGGCTCGACCCGCTTCTCCTCAGTTCATGAACTGTATCGTCGTCGTCGTCTCTAGCCAGTCACTCAAGCCATCTCGCCTTTGTTTTTTGTCCATCTCGTGGCGGGGAAAAGCTGCTGATCAGTGTGAATCGCCCCGCTCTCTGTTGCCAAGAAAGAAGGAAAATTGATCCCGGCTGTAAAACTCAAAGTATATATTCGGCGGGCGCGTTCCCGCGTTTTCTATGGCGTCGCTGCTGCTGTCGTCCGACAGCCCGGCGCCGGTGGGTACCTAAACCGCGCCGGGAAGGCAGTAGCTCAAAGAGGTCGAGCCGCGCTAATGGGGTGTCTCCGAGCTTACTGGAGCTCTGATGGACGGCCCTGACTATCCCTGACACACAGAGAGTCACTCTGACGGCACACAACACCCTA
>NW_005198128.1:24447-26734 GCF_000372725.1 Emiliania huxleyi CCMP1516 | reverse complement strand
AGGCGAGCATTTAGACGCGTTGGATGCGCCATGCCTCGCGCCAGCGCGTGCGGGAGCTCCTGGCTGAGCGTTGAGTCCAGGCGAGTTGCGCTGGGCACGCGATCACTACGCTGAGCCGAGCTGACGCGCCGAGGCGCCGGCCAGTCGCAGCCGTGAGGCATGCCACAGCAGCAGAGGCACCTGCCCCCCATTGGGCGGGCAGACAGAAGGCCAGGGCAGCACTGGCAAGTGCAACGCGCCTCATGTCGGAGAGCGACCGTGCCTCGTTCGCCGCTTATGATGTAGAGGTTGTTTGTTGTAGTAGTTTTAGCTTACTGGGAGAAAAGACTCTTGTTGTATGTATGTACCAGGGTAGAGATTTGAGCACTTGAGCACTGGATAGGGCCGATTCCGCATGGTACGGGACCCCTCGATCGTCTCGCCCTCCCTCACTGGTGTGTTCATGGGGGGGGTCATGACAAACACGGTACAGGATCGAGGTGCACGCTGCCAGAGCAGTGTCGTCCCCCCCCCCTCTCCCCGACGGCGATGGCGGTGTGACCGATCGAGCTACAAGAGGAGCTTGTTAAGCAGGATCAGGGGTGGGTCGAGCAGTTCTCACTTCCACAATGGGTGAGCTTCAGACCTCAGGCCAGCCTCCCCCCTCACTTGGAGCACTTGGAGTGCGGTCAGTAACCTCACGCCCAGGACCGGGGAGCTGAGAAGCGCACCCAGTTGGCCGGACGCTCGGCATCGGGTTGCTGTGGGCCCCCCTAGCTGCGGAACGCCCCCTCTACTCGGAGCTAAAGAATACTCTCCGAGGGTTGGACCCGCGTACCAGGTTTCCCCTTAACTGCAAGGACGCCCCCTCTACTCGGAGCTAGTGGACACGACACTAGCTAGTGATACGAGAATACGTACCGCCGCCATGCAACTACTCCGTACTCGACGATAATACAAGAATACGCAGCTGCGAGGCACCTAGCCTCTCCGCGGAAATTGACCGCTCCCGCTATGTTGAGCGGTGTTGCACTGACTTGACTCCGCTCGAACGTGTTCGGTCGGTGTTTTTCTGAGCAAGAGTCCGCTCTGAAGGTTGCAGAGCGGAGTCTTGTTAGGCAAACGCTGCTCTGTGTTGTGTAGAGTGGGATTTAAGCTTGAAGACCGCTGCTCTAGCACCCGCGAGCGGGGTTGCTGAGATAGAACACGGCTCTGAGATGCGAGAGTGGCGTTGCGCGTTTTGCTTTTGGCCCTCAGCCGACCCTGAGCGGCTCGTCGCACGTTGCTTCGGGAAGAAGCGGCGCAATGAGCTGGCCGCGGCGGAGACGTCGCTAAGATACCTCACCCGCGGCAAGTTTGGAGAGGACCAGAATGACGACGGCTTCATTGATACGCGCTGGGTCGAGCTCGAGGAGCTGTACGACAACTGCGGCAAGCAGAACCTGAACAGGGCACTCAAGGCGTACTCGAGTACCGCACGGCGGAGAAAAAGGCGGCGAACGAAGCCATTGTCGGCTTTGAAGAGGAAGCACTTGAGCACCGGATAGGGTCGATTCCGCATGGTACGGGACCCCTCGATCGTGTTAACTCAGGCTTTCGGTTAGCGAGCGGGGGGAGGTGGTGCGATTTTGTGGGATGCCCGCACCCCAGCTGCCAAGCCCTTGACGGACCCTCGAGGACGATCCACAACCGTCCCGCCACCCCTGCCGTGTGCGATCCCGGCCTCGCCGTCTTTCGATATTGCTCGCACACCCACACTCGTGCGCGCTCTTACACATGTGTCCGTACGTCCGTCGGTCCACTATCTCCCTCTTACCTTGTTAGCTCAGGCTTGGTTGTTTCTCTGCAGCTTCCATTGAAGTATTTCGGTTAGCGGGGGGAATTGGGTGATCCCCGCACCTCTACCGGTACATAACCAGCCCTCTTGACGGACCCTTGAGCACCGTGGTGCCCTGTCGCTGCCCACAAAAACAGGCATCACTTTGCGTCCCTCCTGTGTGCACCTCCTGCGCCTCCCGGCCTCCCGCGCCGCGCGCCCCTCCCTGCGCGCCCCCCCCCCCCCGCGCTGCGCGCACGTGAAACTGACCGACGGGTCGTCCCCGCGCGTCGCGCAGCCTCATGGTCACCGCCGCCAATGCTGACAAGTCCACGAGATGGATCGTCGCGCCCGCCGCGCTGGCGGTGCTGGAGCAAGTCTTCTCCATGGAGCGCTTCCCGACGCGCCAGCTCCGCGCCAGCCTCGCCGCCGATCTCGCCGTCAACCCGCGGCAGGTGTAATTAGCGTGTATATGCGCCCCCCCTCCCCCTC
>NW_005198128.1:4684-23633 GCF_000372725.1 Emiliania huxleyi CCMP1516 | reverse complement strand
CCCCCCCGCCCCCGCTGCCGCCCCCCAGGCCTCCGCCCCTCCCGTCGGCCTGCCTTTGCCGAGCGTCTTTCCGAATGGCGGTCCACCGGCCTCCGCCTTTCCGGCCTCCACCCTCCACGCCTCCACCCTCCATGCCTCGACCCTCCACGCCTCTGGGCACTACGGCGCGCACAGCCTCCGCGGCGCTGGCCCGCCCGCAAGCCGCTCCTCCGCCGACCGAGGCTGGACGCCGCTCGCGAACGTTGAGACCCTCGGCGGCGTCGGCGACGGCGGCGTTGGCGACACGGCTAACGCTGCTCTCGCCGACCACCTCGGCTTGAGCCTGTTTGGCGTGCTCGGCGGAGGCAAGGTGGGACAGGGCGTGCTGCAGGGCGAGTTCGCATCGGCGGCCGACAACGAGGTCGAGCGGATCCTCGACGGGCTCAAGGCGGACCAAGCGGACCTCGGCGCCCTCGGCGACCTCGGCGATCCGGCAACCTCCGCAGCGCCCTTCCTGTTTGCAAGCAGCGGCGGCGCCGGCGCAAGCAACGGCCACGCCGGCACCGGCTACGCCGGCTACGCCGGCACGGGCGGAGCCGGCACGGTCGGCGCCAAGACCCAGCGGTACGCCGCCAGTTTCGCTCACTGGCCAGCCGTCGCTGTCGGCTTTTGAGTCTGCGCCCTGCCGGCGCCATCCCTAGGGGCGCCGGCGAGCGCTGAAGCGGGAGCCGCCGCCCCGGCCGTGCCGCTTCTCGCCACTAGCCCCGCGCGCCGCATGGCGGGGCCGGGCGCGCCGAGCTCCGTGAGACAGTAGCTCCCCCGGTCTTCTTCCTCCTCGTCCTCTTCTTCTTCCTCGTCTTGTTCCTGTGCCTGATCCTCCAAGTGCCCCCGAAGCAAGCCCCGGGGCGCACGCCTCTCTCTATGATGCCTTTGATCCGAGTGCAACACGCCGTCGCACCGCTCCAGCACGGAGAACGAGTGCACGGCGCGCACCGACGTGGTTTTTGCGAGTTAGGAAAAGTCAGATCGCTCTCACCTATTCGCTATTGCGTTGGCACGCGCTCGCAAGTCGTATATATCTACGTAGCGAGTGTAGCGTGTTTTTCGATGTGATTCGAATTGTAGTCCGTGGCGGCGTTTTGGTGGAAGGAAAGATCTCTAGCGCGCGCGCCTGCCGCGCCTCTCAGCTCACAGGACTCAGCGACAGCGGTCGCGCGACACGCGACACGCCGTCACCCAGCCGACAGGCCGTGTCGCGCGCACGCACGCGACAGTGCACGCGACCGACGGTCTTTCTCTCGACACTCGAGCGGGGCTGTGGCGCGCTCATGACCCCACACAACTCTCGGCGCGGTCGCCGTCAGTGCGGCCTCTCCCCCATCGCCTTGGCGTCCTTCTTAGCCTTCTTCGACGCCTTGCCTCCTTTGGAGATCCCCTTGGGCTTTCCAGCCGCGGAAGCGAGGGAGTCGGCTCGCCGCTTGGAGCCCTTGCCCTCCCTCGGTGCGGCGGCGGCGGCGGCGGCCCCGCTCGCCCCCCCCTCCGGCGGCGGCGCCCCCTCCCGCGCCGCCAGCTTGGCAGCGCCAGCCACACTCAGCACCTCTGCCCGCAGCTCCCGCGCGAGTGCATCGTCCTCCCCCTCGGCCGCGGTGCCGACCGCGCCGCCGGTGGCGGAGGAGCGGAGCGCCGCCAGCCGCGCGTCCAGCTCGGCCGCGCCCGCCCCCGCCCGCTCGCGGTCAAGCCGCTCCACGACGCTTCGGCTATACTCGCCGTCGGACCCGCCGCCGCCGCTCTCGCCGCCCGGTGCCGCCGCGCCGCCACCACCCTCGCCGCCGCCGGGAGCGCCTCCGCCCGCACCGGCCGAGGCGTCGGGTCCGGACGGTCCGCCGAGCGCGTGCACGATGAAGCGCTTCGCGGCGGACGCGTTGAGGCTCGCCTGCCGCTGACTCGCCTCCGCCTCCTGACTCGCGGCACGCACTTTGCGGATGTAGCCCTTGATGCGCTCGAGCTCGGCGAGGACGGGGTGGTTGGCGGAGGGAATGCCCTGCGTCTTGAGGTACATGTAAAAGAGGGTATTGATCGTGTAGGCCACCATCAGGTGCAGCCGCGCCGACTCGAGCGGCGGGAGGCCGCCGCAGAGCTCCGCCCACGGCGCACGCTGCAGGCGGCGCACGCGCTCCTCGATGTCGCCCAGCCCCCGCTCGAAATTTGCCACCGCAGACGCAACTTCTGCTGGGAGGAGGCTGGAGGGCGCAGTGGCCGGCGGCGCAGTGGCCGGCATCGTGCAGGGCCGCGTTTTTCTCTTTTACGAGGTCCTGTTCTCCTCAGGAGCCTTCGCCAACTAAAAAACACAGCACCGATGCCGACTTAGTGTGGGGAGGGTCGGCGAGCACTCACTCACTAGGCGGCGCCGCAGGGCCGGGGCACTGGCCACGGCCTCGCCGACCACTAGAAGGCGGCCCACCCACTACGCGCACTATCTTAGTGCGCGCGCAGCGCGGGGTGGCAGGAGGCACTCACCCACTAGCCCGCTCGCCGGCAGCCCACTCACTACGCGCACTATCTTAAGTGCGCGGGGTGGCAGGAGGCACTCACCCACTAGCCCGCTCGCCGGCAGCCCACTCACTACGCGCACTATCTTAAGTGCGCGGGGTGGCAGGAGGCACTCACCCACTAGCCCGCTCGCCGCTGGGTCGCGTCGCAGGCGACGAGGGTTCCTGCTCACGGGCGGGCGAGGTGAGAGGACGTGTCGACCGGGTCCGCACCCGCGGGCGGACGGAGCTCACCGGGGAACTCCTTGCTGCCCGTCTCGACGCCCTCCTCGCACACCACGCAGCGCGCCTTGCCGATGCTGCCGATCTGCCCGCTCGCGAAAGGGTTGCACCACATGGGCTTAAGCTCGCCGTTGACGCCGCAGCAGTCCCACACGTGGCAGGACGCGCCCTCCGCGCGGCAGAGCTTGGCCTTGTCCCCGACCTGCGCGTACGCCTCGCTGTCGAAGGAGGGGTTCGCGGCGCCGAGCCCCTCGAGCATCGGGAGCAGGTTGAAGGCCTGCTCCCAGCCGTCGGTGAACATGCAGCGCCGGTTCATGTCGTAGTCGACCGAGCCGCACGACTTCTTCGTGAACTCCTGCACCTTGCCGACGAGGCCGGCCGGCCGCTCCCCTGGCCCGACCCAGTGCCACCCGTCGGAGAACGGGTTGTGATTCACCGCCTCGAAGCCGTTGCACGCCATGCCGAGCAGGTCCGGCCGGGCGAACCCGTCCTTGTACTGGCTGCTGACGAAGCTGCATATGCCGCCCACCTGCAGCCAGCCCAGCAGAAGAGGGGGGGGGGGGGGGGGGGCGTTACGAGCTGCTTGCTGCAGGACGCGCGAGGGGCGGATGCGCGAGAGTCTGAGCTGAGGCTGCGACCGCGAGGGGCGTGTTGCGCCGCGCTTCCACAGTTCCACACACCTGGAGGTCGTCGAGTTTGATGTCTCCGCCGCACGAAAGGGGCCGCCTGTGGACATGTCGCGGGCATGTCGTGGACACGTGTCCTGGACGTGTCTCCGCCGCACGAGAGAGGGGCCGCCCGAGGCCGCCCACCAGCGCCTCGAGGTCCTTCTCCTTGAGAGAGAGGTCGTCGAACCAGAGCGAGCCGTGGCCGGTGACGGTGATCGGGCCGCTGCACAAGTGCACGCCGAGGGCGTTGTAGGTCGAGTACGCGTACTGAACTTCGAACTCGATGTCGCTCACCTGTGGGAGCACGATGCGGGCACCCTCTGTTGCTTGGCTAGGGCCAACTCACAGCGAAACCAAGACCCCGGCCCCTCTCTCACCTCGACGCGGATCGCATCCGGGAAGAAGCGCTCGCGCAGCGTCCCCTTGGCCTTGGCGGCGGCCTTGGCAGCGAGGCCGTCTTGCTTCCACCCCGCGTGCCACTCCTTGAAGTCCTGGTACGCGCCGTCGCTCGCGCCCACCGCCCCTCCGAGCGAGCCGAGCACGCTGTCGCCGAGCGCGTCCGCCTTGTTGCGGACGCTCTTCGCGAGCTTGTGGTAGGCGTCGAGCGAGTCGAGCCACAGCGCGCCAGCCTTGCGGCCCTCGTACAGACAGCCGACCAGCTTGACCGACCCCACCTGCGAGCGAGGCAGGGGGGCGGGGGCGGTCTCGCCGCTCTTCCAACGCCTCCCAATCCGCAATCGAGACGCGGCGCGGGGACGGCAGCGCGGGGCGCTCCAGGCGGCGCGGGGGGGAGATGCGCCTTTAGCTTCCTGTAGCTCATGTTGAAGCGGTAGGTGTCGGTCGGGATGAGTCCGAGCATGTGCTGCTTCTCGGCGCCGGGGTCGGGCGGCGTCGGCAGCTTGAGCTCGGTCGTGAGGTAGTCCTGCAGCTTTGCGGTGGCGACGCCCTCGTAAAACTTGGGCAGCCTCTTGCAGTTCACCTAGCAGTAGCAGCAAGCAACCTCAGTTCCAAAGAGCCACCCCCCCCGCGCGCTCCCTATCCACGCCCAAGCGACTTAGCACAGGTGGAGGCACAGGTAGGTGGAGGCGCGGCCTGATGCAATGACAACTCACCTTGCGGTCGTCGGAGGGCGCCGTCGGAGGAGGAGGAGGGGAAGGCGGAGGCGTGGGCGTCCTTGGGCAGCAGCGCCGGTGGCACCCCTCGACCGGCTCGCGGACGCCTCTCCCGCTGAGGGGCGCCATCTCGACGAACCCGGCCGCGCACCCCATGAACAAACAGCTCGTCTCATCGACGCACCCGCCGCCGGGCGGCTGGGGAGGCGGCGTCGGCGGGAGTGGCGGCGGCGGCGATGGAGGAGGGGGAGGCGGCGGCGGCGGCGGCGGCGGCGGCGGAGGTGGTGGCGGCGGCGGCGGCGGCGGCGGCGGCGGCGGCGGCGGCAGCGGAGGCGCGGGCGGAGGAGCGGGCGGCGGCGCCGGCTCAGATTGGCAGCACCGCTTGAAGCACAAGCTGCGCGCGGCCGCTCCGGACCATCGCTGCTCGTAGCCATCCTTACAGCCGTAGAAGCAATTCTCCTCGTCGTAGCAGCGTGGCGCCAAGGCGTCGTCGAAAAACCCACGGGCGAGGACCTCGTCATCAGAGGAGCTGCCCAGCCGCGAGCTCGATTGGTTGCGGTGGACGCAGAGCGCGAGCGCCGCGAGCGTCGCCGCCGCCAACGAGACGACGATCGCCCGCCCACGCGGGCGCACCGCCTCGGCCGGGGTCGGAAGACTCGTGATCATCGAGCAACGAGGGAACAGGGGGGGGCGCCGCCTTGTGACAAGGATTCTGTCCGTTGACTTGTTCACACCGGTATGCTTTGCTCCTTTTGGTGCTTTAAATACGTTCTGATTCTTGTGCTGATACTTGCGTCCGAGACTGCTTGTGTTAGGCCTGTGGGTTTTCTTTTGCCCTCGGTGTCCTGTCTCGGTGCCCTTTGTTGGACCTCTAGTTGTTCCCCTTACAGCAGTGGCGGTCCGCTCACTGCGGTTTCTCTTGCTGCCGGCTGTCCGTCGAGACAGATTCCCATCCCCAGGGCCTCCAGGGCTCGCACCTCAACCTCTCATAGACCCAGCGCGCTGCGCCTACCTTGGAGCACTTGGAGTGCAGTCATCAACCGCACACTCTCACATCCAGGGCCGGGGAGCTCAGAAGCGCACCCAGCGGGCCGGATGATTGGCATCGGGTTGCGGGCAAGAGAGCCCTAGCCCCGGGGGTGCGCGTTCGCAGGGCAAGGGCCTTAAAGTAAACACAGTTCTCCGAGGGTTAGTACCGCGCTCCAGGTTTCCCCTAGCAGCAGAACGCCCCCTCTACTCGGAGCTAGTTCCTAGTAGACACCAGACAAGAGGACACGCGACGACACACACTCCCCCTTGGCGACGGCGTCGCCAATCACAACCCCTCCGCTCGGTCTCCTTGCCCCGGCTCCGGTGGGGTTCCCCCCCCCCCCCGTTCGGTTCTACCGGGCATTAATTTTCTTCTCAACAACAAACAACACAACAAGGTCTGTGAACTCAACTTGTTGTTTCTTATAACCTTTCTGAGAGAGATTTTTATTTAGCAATACCACATTGTTTTTCTGTTTGCCTTTCTGAGTTTGTTTGTTCCTTTCTGTCATGGACTGGTCCTGTTCCAACATCCGATCTTTCCATTTCTTTCTTGTGAAAGGCTCGAGGAGAACTTGTTGTTTGGGAGAGAGAGAGTTGTTGTTTGTTTGGAGGGTTTGGAGTTCATGCAGGCGCATGCTCCATGCTAGCACCGTACGCATTAAAGGTGTTTTTTGTGTTTGAAGATTGAACGCGTCCCCTGGGGGTGTCCAGTCACTTGTCGGATTGTTCTTCATCATTCTGTCCTCGGTCCCCTCATCTCTTCGCGGGGGGCGGTGGGGGCGGTGGGCGTCCCCCCTCCCTCCCACCACCCCTGCCGGCCTCCTCCGTTCTCGCCCCACCTCCCACACACCACCACCGACCTCCCCGCTCTCGGCTCTCGCGGGGGAGAGTGCAATAACTTCTCCGCGAAGAGCGAAGTTCAACTTGTGGGTTTCACTGGGTCCTAGCGGGAGGCTATAAAATGAGGAAAGCAGAGTTTTCCCCTTCCCCGCCGCACCCCAACCACACGCGTGGGGTCCCGGTGGCGCGCCGTCTCCTCCCTCCTCTTCCCCAAGCCCCGGAAGCCCCAACAGTGCGCTCTCTGCGCGCGCAACTCGTGCTGCCACCTCACCGTGTGGGGTCCCGACCCGTCCCTGTCCACCGCCCCTGCAGCCGAGCGGCGAGCGGCAAGCCACTCTCTGGCGGGGTGGGGCAGGGTCGGGGGGCGGGGCAGGGTCGGGGGGGACATTTTACCGGGGGGGGGGGGTGGATGCACGCCGGCTAGTGCAGCCCAAAGGCGGCCGACATCACCTTGGTCAGCTGGCCGAGCTGCAGGGCGCCACCGCCCTCCTCGGCGGCCTTGCGCGGCTTGGCCTGGTTGTCGTCGTTGAGCGCGACCTGCACCAGCTCGCCCTCGACCCTCCAGCCCCGCGCCTCCACCAGCTTCGCCGCCGCCGCCGCGTCGAGCCCGAGCGACGCAGTCACGTGCGCGGCCGGGATGGCCTGGTAGGTCAGCCCGAGCGTGTGCACGACGAAGTCGCGGAGCGCGTCGGCCACGCCGGGGATGTGCTGCAGCAGCGGCTCCTGCAGCGGCTCCAGCGCCGCCCACACGCCGCGGAACTGGCACGTCTCGAGCAGCGCGGCGACGGCGGCGACCTGCGCGAGGAGCTCCTCCTCCTGCACCCGCTCCGGGATGAGGTACGTGCACATCAGGTAGTCCGACGCGGGCAGCCGCGTCAACGCCTTCACGAGCACGCGGCCGACCACCGCCGAGTCGCTCTTCTCCGGGTGGAACTGGTAGAGCTTGAGGAGGGCGAGGTTATTGTCGAGGTCATATGTGCCGTCGGCGCACTGCTGCCGCACGTTGGCCTCGAGGGCCGGCACGCGCGCGACGTCGTACGCGCTGGCGGCCATCGCTTCCTTCCTCCGCAACGACTGACTGAGTGCTGCGCGCGGTCTGCACGCGCGTGGACTCTAAATAAAAGGAAAAGAAGGATCGAGTCTCCGCACGACACCACTCCTTAAAATCCCTGTGTGGTGGCGGCGTGCCGTCCTCCCATCCCTCCCTTGGGTTGTCCGTTTTCGTTCTTTCTTTTTTCGCACGACACCACCCCTTGTTTGGTTTTTATTTGTTTTATTTATTCCGCACGACACTGTGTTAGAAGAAATCACACTGTGTTAGTGCCAGTGCGCGCCAGTCCCGTGCCTAGTGTCGTGCGAGAGGTAGGCGGTAAAACTCTGCTCGTTTCCAGGGAGCACACGTCCCCGTTCACACCTACACACACGACACGGGTAATCAACCCCGCTCCCCCATGAATATGAATCGCCGAACTTGAACGGCGGGCGCTTGACGAACCAGGGGGGAACGGGCGTGGCAACCACAACCACGTCGGGGGCGTGGTTGTGGCAACTCATGATCGAGAGAGAGAGAGAGAGAGAGAGAGAGAGAGAGAGAGAGAGAGAGAGAGAGAGAGAGAGAGATAATATTAACCTTGCGAACTCGTCCCCCCCGGCAGGGCTATGCAACTGTGACCAGTGTGTGCTGTCTACGCCTGAACCAGGTGTCAAATCTGCCGATGCGTGACCTGTGCGTGGGCTGCTCTGTGAGGGGTCCAGGCGTAGATGCCGTCTGGCAGCTGTCCATGGCCGAGTTTGCCTTGGAGACCATGGACGAGAACGCCGTCGCACTCAAGCCTCGCCGGCTAGGAATGTGCTTTCGCGCGCTTGCCGAGCAGGCGCGGCACCCCGGCGAGATCCCGCGCCTCCGCGGGCTGTACGAGCTGCACGCCCTCCACGCGGTGCTGCAGCGCAGCCCCAGCCTCCAGCGCGAGCTGCGGGTCCAGCTCGAGCGCTTTAAGCGACAATACTGCTCGTTGCTGCGCGGCGCCGGACGCTTTCGCACGCTCGAGGTCCTGCCCGGCGAGACGATCCTCGAGCTTATGCGGCGCACTCACGTGGCCATGCTCTCGTGGCGGCCTCCCGGCAGACCCGGCGCGGCGGCGTCGACCCTGGCGCTGCCCGCGAGCCGAGCGGGGGGGGTCTACCTCCCAGAATGGCGAGAGGAGACGAACGTGCTCTACCATTCGGCGGCGGGTAAGACCCTCTCGCTGCGTGGCGCGCAGGGCGTCGCCACGGCCTGCTCGAAGCGGTACCTGAAGTCGCTCCCGGAGGCGGAGCGGCCGCAGCACGAGAGCCACGAGACGGTCCGCTTGCACGACATGCAGTTCTGGTTCGTGCAGCGCCAGAGAGCTGTGGAGAACTCCTTCTCGAAGCGGCGAAACGTGCTGCAGTGGGACGAGGTGACGATCAACAAGGTGGCCTGGGTCGTCGTCACGCTGTCGTGCGAGAGGCTGCCGGCGCTGCGTGAGCGCGAGGTGATCGCCACCTTTAAGCTCCGGCCAGACGCCGATGGCCACAAGAAGACGGGCGTGAACGTCGGCGCGAGCAACGTGCGCGCGGTCAACGAGCTCGGCCTGCCGATCGATCGGATCGACTTCTGCGTCTCCGACGGCACCGCCTCCAATGCCAGCTTGACCATTGCGTCGGAGCGGCACAAGGGCGGCGCCTTTGCGCACATCTGGACCTCGATGCGTGCGGCAAAGCACGTGCTGTGCTTCTTTATCCTCTGCTTGTCCCACGTGATCAACAACGAGGTGAAGAATGTCTGCGAGGCGGCTGGTGCCTGCCGCCGCGAGCACCTGCTCGCGCACTCGGGCTCTGCACAGGTCGCCCTGGTCGCCGTCGCCGTCTCGCCGCCTCATCCGCCAACACGGCCGTCGCCGCCAGGGCCGCCACTGCCATCGCCATCGCCGTCGCTGCTTCGTTCACCACTACCAGGGCCGTTGCTCTACCGCTCCCCAAGCGTATTGCCGGTGCTGTCACGGGCTGCCACTCCTAGTACCTTGCTGCTCGGTCGCGTTCAGTCTAGGTCGACACGCTACCCTGCCGTTCGGGCGCCGCTCATCGCTTCGCAGCGAGCCCGGGCTCTGTAAACATCTCCGTCGCGAGCTGCGCACGCCCCGCGGGTCCGTGTGACTGTAGCTGTATCTCCCAAACATCTCCCGCAGCTCAAAGCGATCTCGGCCTAATCTCCATGGCTCGAGATTGCACGAGATAAAAACGGCGCTCTCGAGGTGGGGCGCCAAGATCTGGACAGCGGAGCGCGTAGAACGCGCGCTGCTGATGTGCACAGAGCCCGGGATGGCCAGCATCCGCCCTCGTGGTCGCGAACGGCACCGGTCGGCGCGTGCGGCTCTGGCAGCCGCCCGGCCGCGTCGGAGCTGCAGAGAGCGGCACGCGGCCCGGTGCCGTTCGGGCGCCGCTCATCGCTTCGCAGCGAGCCCGGGCTCTACAAACATCTCCGTCGCGAGCTGCGCACGCCCCGCGGGTCCGTGTGACTGTAGCTGTATCTCCCAAACATCTCCCGCAGCTCAAAGCGATCTCGGCCTAATCTCCATGGCTCGAGATTGCACGAGATAAAAACGGCGCTCTCGAGGTGGGGCGCCAAGATCTGGACAGCGGAGCGCGTAGAACGCGCGCTGCTGATGTGCACAGAGCCCGGGATGGCCAGCATCCGCCCTCGTGGTCGCGAACGGCACCGGTCGGCGCGTGCGGCTCTGGCAGCCGCCCGGCCGCGTCGGAGCTGCAGAGAGCGGCACGCGGCCCGGTGCCGTTCGGGCGCCGCTCATCGCTTCGCAGCGAGCCCGGGCTCTACAAACATCTCCGTCGCGAGCTGCGCACGCCCCGCGGGTCCGTGTGACTGTAGCTGTATCTCCCAAACATCTCCCGCAGCTCAAAGCGATCTCGGCCTAATCTCCATGGCTCGAGATTGCACGAGATAAAAACGGCGCTCTCGAGGTGGGGCGCCAAGATCTGGATAGGGGAGCGCGTAGAACGCGCGCTGTCGATGTGCACAGAGCCCGGGATGGCCAGCATCCGCCCTCGTGGTCGCGAACGGCACCGGTCGGCGCGTGCGGCTCTGCGTCAACCAGTACGGAGCCCGAAATGCGTCCAAAAGTAAAAAAATCAGCTTTCCGCGTCTCTTCACTGCTCGCCGCCGCGCAGGCGTGTTCCGGGGGCCCAGTGGAGCATTTCATCTAGTGGCGGCACCAGCTCTAGAGAAATTTATAATTTCTCAGTGGGGTTTTGACATAGTGCCTTGCGATCTTTTTTGTGCAGGGTTCTAGGTGATCTAGCCTTTGTGCATTTTCGTGTGGGTGTGGTCGTGGGAGGTGTGTGCGCTTATACGCCGCTTAGTTGTGTGGGGAAAGTGTTGTAGATAGGGCGCGCGCGGATGCGGCGAGGCGCCTGGAGCGCGAGCCATATCACCAGACACCACACACGCACGGCAGACCGGGACGCATGGCGGGGTCTTCCGATGCAAGAACCCCCTCACCTCAGCGGCAGCTCAGCGGCGTGGGCTGCGGCGGCCTCGCTCGCCGCTGCCGCCGCGCTCGCCGCTGCCGCTGCGGCGGCCGCTGCTGCTGTAGCTGTAGGAGTACGACGAAGCCGACGACGAGGGCGAGCGGCGGCCGCGGCTCCGCCCCCGCCGGCGCGGGGACGGGGAGCGCGAATACGACCTGCCCCCGCCCCTGCCGCCCCTGCCTCCTCGGTCGCCGCGGTCGGGGCTGCGGCCACGCCGCTCGCCGCGCCGCTCGCCGCGCCGCTCCGCCTCCCCTCGCCGCCCCTCCTCGCCATGCCTCTCCATCTCGCCGCGCCCGCGCGGCGGAGGCGGCGGCGGCGGCGGAGGCCGCCGGCTCGCCGCGGCCGCCTCTTTCTCCCTCGCTGCCGCCTCGGCCGCCGCTTTTTGCTCCTTGGCCGCCGCCTTTGCCGCCGCCTTTGCCTCCGCCTTCGCCGCCGCCTCGGCCGCCTCCTCCTCAGCAATCAGCTCGTTGAGGTCCTCCTCGAGAGCCGACCGGCGCGGGCCAGTGAGCAGGCCTGCAGCAGTCACTCGCAGCAGTCACAGCAGTGAGTCACAGCAGCGAGTCACCGACAGCAGCACTGACAGCAGCACTGACTGCAGCACTGACTGCAGCACTGACTGCAGCACTGACAGCAGCACTGACTGCAGCACTGACAGCAGCACTGACTGCAGCACTGACTGCAGCACTGACAGCAGCACTGACTGCAGCACTGACTGCAGCACTGACTGCAGCACTGACTCACCGCACTCACTCACCGCAGAGCCGAGATGTCTCCGAGAGATCTCCGAGAGATCTCCGACAGGTCTCCGACAGGTCCCCGAGATGCCTCCGAGATGCCTCCGAGATCTGGCCTGGGCCATCTACGGCGCGCGGGCCGGAGGCGACCAGCGTGTGCCGCTTCGGCAAGTGCGGCAGAGCGAGGTCGAAGACATACTCGTCGCGCAGCAGCTCGTCGACCTACGTGGAGATACGGGGAGATATGCTCGAGATATGGGCGAGATTGCATCTTACTCGTCGGCCGGGAATACGCCGACATCCGGCCGGGAGACGGTATCGTGCAGACCATTCAGAGCACCGCGTGAAGACGAGGGGTACGAAGACAGTGCAACACAGCGGAATACGGTCGAAGACAGCTGAGTCCGTGTCCCCTCGAGCGCGGGTTGAGATCCATGAATCCGTCTTCCGCCTCTAGACTCGTTTGCCAGCTCGTCGACGTGAACGAGGCAGTACTCGCCCGACGCGAGGCTGCGACGCCAAGGGGTCAGGGGTGTGAATGCACACGTGTGCCTACCCCCCCCCCCCCCTCTCCCTTCCCCTTCTCTCTCTCTCTGACTACGCCAACGTCGGGGGTGTGAAGACAACGGCCACGAAGACGACGAGAACCAGCGAAGCACTGCTGAGTGCACCGGACTACGCGTACCCTCTCGAGTGTCCGTCGGAACCATCTCTCCGCCCTCCGCTTCTAGGGAGGGCGCGCGCCGGCGGCGCAACTTGCGGTAGTCGTTGTAGAGCGGCTCGAGGTACTGAAACACCTCGGCAGGCCGGCCTATGCCGCACTCATTGCGAGTTGGGCGCCGGGGTTTGGTAGGTTGCCGGCGCACCTCGGCAGGGCGGCCGGTGAGGCGGAGGTAAAAGGCGCCGAGGGCGCGCACGTACCTGGCAGCAAGAAGGGGGGGGGGGGGACGGAGGAGGGGGGGTTGCCGGTGGGGCTGGGGCAGAAGCTGGGGCAGGAGGCGTGACGCTGTGGCCCGCGCACTTGTAGTCCTCATTCTTGATAAACTCGAGCACAATCTCCTTTTCGGGCTGGATCTGCAGCATCTTGAGAGTGAGCTGGATGAAGTGCGACGGCTCGCGGATCCCGCCGAAGGTCCCGCCTGGGCGAGTAGCGAGGGGGCGCGGCGTCGGAGGCGGGCGGGCGGCGGGCGGCGGCGGTGGGCGGCCGCGTGCTGTCACTGTGCGGCGGCGCGGCGGCCGTGGAAGCTGCGCGCGAGCGGATGGGCGCGCGCGAGGGGGGGGGGGGGCGTAGCGGAACGCGCCGACAGTGTCGAGCTCCATCGCCTTGTCGACGAGCGATTCGGCGGTGAGGCCGAAGCAGTGTTCCTTCCAGTACGCGTGGTTGTAAATCTTGGAGCGCAGGATCTTCTCGACCAGGTTCTGCGGGTTCGTGCCGTGCACCGATATGGCGGTCGTGTCCGTGACGTTGGCGCTATTCTTGCCCCACATAGCACACGCAAGCACTGCACTCGCTTGCGCGCTGCGCGGGTTGCCAGCGGCTCTCGTGGATTTATTTTCTTTTTTCTGCCTGTTGTGTGAATCGTGCGTGTGCGAGAGAGGTTTGTTGTAAAATTCTTTTGTCTGGGTTTTAGGTTTGTTGTTGGCAAGTCTTTTGTCTGGGGGGTTGCCAGTGCAAAGAAGAATTTTTAGACTCCAAGTGCTCCATCCAAGACACTAAACGGCCGCTGCGACGTCGTGCCTGAGGAGGAGGAGGCTGGCGAGGGCGACGAGCTGGACCTCCAGTCCTTCCTGGAGGGAGTTTCGGAAGACGAACCGGAACTCCTCCGCATCATGCCTGTCCTCCCCCATCCCTCGTCTGGGTTTGTCTGTTTTCTTTCTTTCTTTTCTTTTCAAGTGGACAAAAAGCGCAAGACATCCGAAAGCGCAAGACATCCTCACATCTCGAGCTCGATCCCTACCCGCCCGCTCACCGCATCCCGAATCACTCCCTTCCCCTCGTTGCCCAAGTTGTTGCCATCGAGCATGATTTTGGTCAGCACCCCGTTGCCGCGCAGCGCCTCGGCGATCGCGGCCGCGCCCTTGTCGCGGATGTTGTTGCGGCTGAGGCGCAGCTCAGTCAGAGCCTCGTTGACGCGCAGAGCGGAGGCCAGCGCCTTGGCGCCCTCGTCACCAATGTCGTTCTGATAGAGCGAGAGTTTGGTCAGCACCCCGTTGACCGCGAGCACCTCGCCGATCGCCTTGGCGCCCTCGTCGCCGATGCTGTTGCGGCCGAGGACGAGCGTTTTTAACACCCCGTTGCCGCACAGCGCCTCGGCGATCGCGGCGGCGCCGGTGGAGCCGATCTCGTTGTCGCGCACATCCAAGGAGGTCAGCACCCCGTTGACTGCGAGAGCGCCGCCGATCGCCTTCGCGCCCTCGTCGCCGATCTCGTTGTCGCCGAGGTCGAGATTTTTCAGCACCCCATTGACCGCGAGGGCGCCGCCAATCGCCTTGGCACCCTCGTCGCCGATGTTGTTGTTGCCGAGCTCGAGGGTGGTCAGCACCCCGTTGACGCGAAGAGCGGATGCTAGCGCCTTGGCACCCTCGTCGCCAATGCCGCCGACGCCAAATGGGCTGCCCGACAAGTCGAGCTCGGCCAGCACCCCGTTGAAGCGCAGAGCGGAAGCCAGCTCCTTGGCACCCTCGTCGCCGATCTCGTTGCAGTCGAGGTCGAGCTCTTTCAGCACCCCATTGCCGCGCAGCGCCTCGGCGATCGCAGTGGCGCCCTCGTCGCCAATCTCGTTCCCGTAGAGGTTCAAATTGGTCAGAACCCCATTGACCGCGAGCGCCTCGCCGATTGCCTTTGCGCCCTCTGCGCCGATGCTGTTACCATGGAGGTTCAAGTTGGTCAGCACCGTATTGCCCGCAATCAACGACGCGATCACGATGGCCGAGGCGGGTCCGAGGCCCCTGTGCGAGAGGTCGAGGGAGGTCACCGAATCGGTGCCGCGCAGCTTTGGCAGGTCGAGCTCGTGGCCGTCGAGATTCAGCTTGGTCAGCACCTCATTGCCCGCAACCAGCGACGCGATCACGATAGCCGAGGCGGGTCCGAGGCCCTTGCGCGAGAGGTCGAGGGAGGTCACCGAATCGGTGCCACGCAGCTTTGGCAGGTCGAGCTGGTGGCCGTCGAGGTTGAGTGTTTTCAGCACCCCGTTGACCGAGAGACCCGCCGCGACGACGGCAGCCGATCCAGGTCCGAGGCCCTTGTTTGACAAATCGAGCGACTTCACCGCCTCGCGCCCATTGAGCTGCAGCGGGTTGAGCGGCATCGCCCCCTCTTCGCCCACGCTCAGCACGATGAGCGTGCGCGTCGTCCGCACCACGCCGAGTAGCGCCTCCCGCACGCAGCCGCACGCCTTGCCCCAGTCAAGCGTCAGCGACGTCAGCGCCGAAGGCTCCGATTCCATCCACGCGACCACCGTTCTGACCATCACGCCATCGTCACCAAGGTCGAACCCCGTTAGATCGACGCCGCTGGCCTGCAGCGGCAATACCGCATCCATCGCCGCGGCAAGCCCGCCGCCACCGCCGTGCTGCATCGTCGCCGCGAGCACCACCAAGCGCTTCACCTCGAGCGCGTCGCCCACCGCCGCTTGGAAGCGCACGTCATCGTTGTACGCCTCAGCCTTGTCGCCGAGCGGCGCCTCGAGCCACTTGCCCTCCTCCGCGCCTTTGGCGTCCGCGCATCGCTCGAGGCCGAGCCGGACGCGCACAAGCTGCGACGCCTCCTCCGCTGCCTCCTCCGCCACCCCGCGGCGCACCTCGGCCGCCATCTGCGCGCCCATGTCGGTGAGCAGCTTCTTGCGCTTGCCCGCCACCTGCTCGAGCGTGAGCGAGGCCATGTTGATGGAGAAGCTGCTCTGGATGACGAGCGTGCCGCCCTCCACGCCCGTCGAACGCACCTGCATGTGTCGGGAAGGGGTGGGAGGCGATGAGGCTGAGAAGGGGGCAGGGAGGGAGGTGGGGCGAGGTTGGCGCACCTGCAGGCCCATGAGCGGCGGCAGCAGCGTCTCCTTCTCGTGCGGGTACTGCGAGAGCCACGAGACGTCGGCGCCGCGGTCGACCATGCCCATCCCGAGCTCGAGCACCGTCGACGCCTTGCCCTCCGCGTAGTGCACCGCCTGCGCGCGGTCGGTGGTGGTCGACGAGAAGCCGTACTCGACGCCGCCACGGAAGCCGAGCGCGTCCGGCTTGAAGAAGGCTTCCGGGAGCGTGGCGCCCGCCCAGCCGCGGTAGAGCGGCGTGATCCTGGTCAGCGGCGACAGCTTGACGATGATCGAGTTGATCGCGTGGATGGTGGTCGAGTACTGGTTGTTCCACGTCCAGCGCACCGCGCCCGAGCGCTCGCCTGCCGCCGTCGCAGCCCACTCGCCGAGGTGAAGCCAGCCGCACTTCTTCTGCAGAAAGGGCACCTGCTCCATCGAGGCGTACTCCAGCCGCACCGCGCCGTCGGCACCGCGCGCTGAGGAGAAGCGGAGGACGCCGTTGTACTTCTCGTACATCGGCCCCGTGTACATCCGGCCGGCGACGAGCTCCTCCTTGGTGAGCGGCGCCTGCCCCGCCTCAACGAGCTTCGGGTTCATCTCGTCCGCCATCTTCTTCTCGTAGACAGAGAGCGGCTCCGGCTTGCGGCACCACTCGCGGTGAGCCGTGCGGAAGTCGCCGCCGCGCTCCGCGTAGCGGTCGTCCTGGTCCTCGACCGGCGCGACGACAAACTCCCACTCGAGCTTGGACGTTGCGCCCTCGATGCCGTTGGAGGTGTCGAACGGCACTTCCGCATCCTTCTCTTTGCAGTGCTCCGTCTCCATGGCCTTGAGGAGCGAGCCCTCCACCATAAGCGGCGGCCCGATGATCTTCTCGAGGCCTCACCGGTCAGGGGAGGGGGGGCGGCCGGTGAGAGAGGGCGGGCAGGGTAGGCCAGCTGCTGGCGTGCAGCACGCCTCCGTAGAACTGCTCGACGCCGCCGAAGCCCATCTCGCCCTTGAACGCGTCGCCCTCCGCGGCGAACTTGGCGTTCAGCGCCGCCCCGGTCGCGGCGCTCTGGCCGCGCAGCTTCTCAATGGCGGACCAGAGGCGCGCAGCGAGTCCACTTAGCTTCACCGCCTCGAGCTTCTCCTTGAGGTCGGCGAGCGTGAGGCTGAGCACGTACATGAACGGGTCGGTGGTGCCGGCTGGCTCCTTCAGCGCCTCGGCCACCACCTCGGTGAGAGCGAGGGAGTTCACCCAGCCAGCGATGCCCCACTCTGCAGCGGGCTCTGCGTCGACCTGGGAGGAGGGGAGAGAGGGAGGGGGTAAGGCGGCTGGGAGGGTGGCGCGGCGGCGGGAAAAGAGGGAGGCGGACGCGGCGGCAGAGGGGAGGGAGGCGGCAGCGGATGCGGCGGTGGTGTGTTGGCGGTGGCGGTGGCGGTGGCGAAGGCGGCGGTGCGGGGAATGCGTCGGCCTTGCCGTCGCGCGAAGGGGCGGTGGCGCTCGGCGTGCCGACGTTGTGAAGCTGGTCCTTGAGCAACTGGATCTCGTCCTTGAGCGACTGGTTCTCGTCCTTGAGTGACTGGATCTCGCCCTGCTTGAGCGACTGCTTCTTGAGCGACTGGTCCTTGAGTGACTGGATCTCGTCCTTGAGCGTCTGGGTCTCGTCCCTGAGCTCGCGCAGCTCCGTCTCGCTGCTCTTGGAGGCGGCGCAGCCCACTTGAGCATCTCCTGCACCGGGGGAGAGCGCGACCGTGAGTAGGCATTTGACGGTGCCGGGGCGCGCGAGAGAGAGCGCTGCCAACAGCAGCGGCAGGGGCGGCAACGCGGAGCGCGTGGAACGGGGCGGTGGTAGAGGCGGTGCTGGCGGGTGGCGGGTGGCGAAGGCAGCTGGACGACCTGCTGTGTCGTCCTGGGGACCATCCTCTTGCTCTGCGGCCGCGGCGGAGAGATCAGCCGCTCTCGCTCCCCGGGGCTTGCCCCATGCAAGAGCTCGAGCGCGAATGGAGGCTGCGGTAGCGCCGCTCTTCGGCATCACGTACTACTCCTTGGGCGTCGGCTCTCCACAGAGGTGGCGGCAGCAATGTGCTCAACAGCGGCTCTGCTCAACAGCGGCTCTGCTCAACAGCGGCTCTGCTCCCTCACACGCCGGCGATTAGGCTGTCACGCTCGAGAAGAAAATGAAAAAATATGTCTGCGGCGTCTGCATTCGCGCTGCCGCTGCGCCTGCGCCGCCTTCGCGGCCTGCTCCTGCAGTTGCCTGTGTGCGCGCGGAGGGGCTCTTTCTCTCTCTTCTTCTTGCCGTCAGCGTGCGCCGCTCAATTCGACGGGATGATTGATGGACGCGGTTGCCGTCGCGGGCGCGCTGCCTGATGCTGTCTGCCCGAGCGTGAATCGCAACTCCACGATTTGCGGTCCACCGACAAATTTGGCTGCCCCCATCAAAGTTGACTTCTCTCCTTAGATACATACACATGTTTAATCGCTCGTCTGACGCCTCGGCGCCTAAGGGCTAGTTCCATTTCACTCTGACACGCTAATCTTGAAAACGTCCAACGGAGCTCCGTGTTGCTCCCAGCGCCCTCCCCCGCGCTTCCTGCGACCCTAGCCGATGGTACTAGCATGGGAGGTCATCTGGCTACCGCGAGAGCGACCCAACTCGTCGACATCGTCCGATGATGGTGCCGCAAAGTCAGCCTTCGGAGGCTATCGTGGGGTCGAGCCGTCAGTAGCCGTGACATGTGGTTCCACCACCCCTCGTAGGCTTTGCCTCTGACCATCACCGTTCCCAGGCTGCCTAATGGGATGGAAAGGAAGGCTGGGCGAGCGTATAGAAGCGTGCTCGACCTCGTCGTGGCAACCTGTACGGCAGCGCTGGCAGGCGCGATGAGCGTCGTGCCACCTGACCCGAGACGGGTCGCAGGCGTCGTACCGAGCGCGTCGAGACCGTGTCCTGATGTGATCTGTACGGGCGAGTCACGTCGGCGTCAAAGGAGCGACGTGTGACCTGTCAGAGCTTGATCTCCGATCTCAGCGGCGTCGAGTCGTCTCCGGTGCGCAACAAATGTACCTCCCCAGGACGCGCAAAGGAGCAGCTGCAGATCGGAGATCAAGCTCTGACAGGTCACACGTCGCTCCTTTGACGCCGACGTGACTCGCCCGTACAGATCACATCAGGACACGGTCTCGACGCGCTCGGTACGACGCCTGCGACCCGTCTCGGGTCAGGTGGCACGACGCTCATC
>NW_005198128.1:0-4584 GCF_000372725.1 Emiliania huxleyi CCMP1516 | reverse complement strand
AGAGGAACGAGAATTAAGAAGACAAGAAAAGTAGGCGAGAAGAGGGAAGGAAGAAATGGAGGAAATAGGTTATAGAAAGATGGTAGAGGGGGAGAGTACAATGAGAAAAGAAGGAAAAAGAGGAAAGGAAGCACTAGCAGCTGCCTCTGGAAGGCACCGAGAGGTACAATAGTGCGCAAATGGTCAAAATCAAGGTTTTGTAACGCGAGCTGTGCCACAGTGAAATGGAACTAGCCAAGTCTTCGGTGTATGATCGTTCTCCTGATGTGTCGGTGTCGTCGAGTGAGAGCGCGATAGCCGCGGAGAGGTGAGATGGCGTCGACATCCTGAAACGGATTCGTGCACGCAACAACCCCACGCAAGGACGGGCCGCCAACAGGCGAGTCACCGACAGCTCAGTGCTCACGAACGGCCTCCACACTCCACACTCGAGCCGTGTCGACTCGAGTGAACGTCTCTTGCAACAAGCTACCACCCAGCGCCGGGTGCGCCAGCGTGGCTGTACCCGTGGCAGTACCCGTGGCCATACCCGGCCGGCGCCACGCCCCCGTACCCGCCTCCCCCCACGTCGTACCCGCCCGTGGGCAGCGGCGCGTACCCCGCGACCGCCGCAGCGCCGTAGCCGGCCGCAGCGAGCGCGTGCTGCGCGTGCTGCGAGTGCTGCGAGGGCGGCGGCGTGGCTGCGACGTAGCCCGCTGTGTGACCTACGGATACGGCAGGGTGTGTGTATCTCTCTCTAAGGCAGGGTGACCTCCTCCACACACACGAGGTGGTCGGGCAAGGGCCAGGCGACCCTCGCGTCTCCACGTCTAGACGACAGGAGCCCCGGGGCATTCAAAGTGCAAGGTCCGGTGCGCGTGGGTGAGCGGTGTGTGTGTGTGTGTGGCATGGAGAGATATGGGGAGATACGGGGAGAGATGGGGAGAGATGGCCTGCAGCATAGCCCGCGGGCGGCGGAGGCGCTGCCGCGAGAAGAGGCTGCGAGAGAGTCTGGACAGACGTCTCTGCCGCCCACCGCAGCGCCTGCAATCTCGGGGGATCTCGGGTCACCTCGGGCAATCTCTGGAGACAGGCCGTCTCCGCCGCCCGCCGCAGCGCCTGCTCCGCCTGCGGTGTTTGCACCGGCCGCTGTGAGCTCCCCATACCTCCCCATATCTCCCCATATCTCCCCACCATATCTCCTGTGGTTTGCACCGGCCGCTGTGAGCGATGCACTATGTTCACCTCGGCTCCTCTCGGCTCCTCCCAACGCTCCCGGCTCCTCCCGGCTCCTCCCGGCTCCTCCCGGCTCCTCCCGCCCCCCTCTCGCCCCCTCTCGCCTGCAGCTGCGCGGTGAGCTCTCGGATCTGCGCGTCGGCGGTCGCCTTCACCGTCTCGAGCTCTCGCGCCGCAGCCTAACCTCGGACGACCTCGGATGACCTCGGACAACCTCGACTCGGCTCGGCTGGTCTCGGCTGATCTCGGCTGGTCTCGGCTGATCTCGGCTGATCTCGGCTGATCTCGGGTGATCTCGGGTGATCTCGGGTGATCTCGGGTGATCTCGCCTGCCGCGCGCCGCTCTCGGCCGCTGAATGCCGCTTCACCTGCACACACACCCAGCGGCGACGTGACGGGAGGGGTGTTCTCTTTTGGGCAGGGAGAATGCCGCTCCGCCAGCTGGACCGCCCCCGCTCTTCTTTGGCCGCGGCATCGCGCTGCTCTCTCGAACGCCGGGAGGTATGGGGAGGTATGGGGAGGTATGGGGAGGTATGGGGAGGTATGGGGAGGTATGGGGAGGTATGGGGAGGTATGGGGAGGTAGGGGCTCGCCTCGTCGTCCAGCTGGCGCCTACCAAAAAAAGAAACACGAGTCGAGAAAAGAAGTGGGCCCAGGGGCGTCATGCTCGCTCGCTCGCCGCGTCTTGTCCAGCGCAGTACGAGTGCGCTGGAGCTCCGCCTCCGCCTCCTTCTGCTGCTGCTGCTGCTGCTGCTGCTGCTGCTGCTGCCGCCGCTGCTGCTGGCGCTGGCGCTGCCTCTCCTCCTCCGCTAGCTGCTGCGCCTCCGCTAGCTGCTGCGCCTGGGCCTACGGAAGCGAGAAGGGCGTCGCAAGGCAAAATAAGAAGTGGGTGTCCCCCGGCTCGCGCCTGCGCGTGCGCCTGCGCGTGCGCGTGCGCCTGCGCGTGGGCCTGCGGCTGCGGCTGCCGCTGCTGCGTCGGCGGCTGCCACTGAAGCTGCTGCAACTGCTGCTGCTGCTGCTGCTGCTGCCGCTGCAGCTGCTGCTGCTGCAGCTGCTGGCGGGGAGGCAGACTCGGTCGAGCGAAGGTCTGCGCCGGCGGGAGAGGGGCCGGCCGCGGTGGCGGCGGCGGCGGGAGCAACGGGAACGGCGAAGCCCGTGCCACTGCGCCGCCCGGCAGCGGCACCGCCTGCTCGGGCGCGGACTGTGATTCTTTTTCTGGCGGCCTTGTAGCGCCTGTAGCACACCCGCTGCTAGCCGGCTCATCTGGCGGCCGGACTTGGCGTGTCGTGTCTCCCCTACCCGCTTTCCGCGAATGCCTCCTCCGCCCATCCCTCTCTCTCTACTCCTCTCCTCGTCCCTCCCTCCCTCTCCTCACCCGCCCCTCCTCTCTACTCCTCCGCCCATCCCTCGCTCTCCTCCTCCTCCCTCACCCATGCCCATCCTCTACCTACTCCTTGGCCGCACCCGCGCGACGCCCGGCCGAGGAAGCGCCGGGCCGCCCTGCAGCTCACCTAGACAAAGAGGCACACGCGGCCGTCAGAAAAAAGAAATGCGCAGCGCGAGCCGCGGGCCGGCTAGCCTGGAAGAGGAACAGGGGGCGGAAGCGGCACCTGCGGCAGCAGAGACAGAGGCGAGCGCGGTGAGCAGACGCGGCTCACGAGGAGGAGATGCGTACTGCATGGCCATGCTAGGAACTGCTGCATGTCCACTGCGCTGCGCAGCAGCAGCATTCCTCTCGCTGCTGTCTCGCACTGTAGCGGCGCAGGACGCGACAGTGGCGCGGGCGGCGCGGCCGCAGGGCGCGAGCGCGCCGCCTCGCTGGGTGGGCCGGCGACGTGTCTCCGCCTCGCCCGCTCGGTTCGGCCGCGCTGGAGGACCGCCACCGCGCCTGAGCAACTCCACTCCCCAACGTGTGAGCAGGCACGGGCTCGGCGGCGCGCGTGTTGGCGGGGCAGAGAGGGCGGCGCCGGCGGCGACCCTCGTGTCGACCTCGCGATCCGCCCGAGATCGCGGGCCATCCTGCCGACCCCGCTTCTGCCCAGACGACACCTCCTCTGCCGGACGGTATGAGGGCGCGCGAGGGGCGGCGCCGCCGTGAGGAATCGGCCGCGGCGGCGCGTGCGAGAGGTGCGGTCGCGGGAAGAGTCCGACGCCGGGCGGCGCGTGCCCGTTCGGCGCGAAGCTCCGCGGAGGCAGCATGCCAGGCGGCGGCGGGCGGAGCGGCACGCCGTTCCCCGGCGTTCGTAGATGCGGCGGGACGTGGCCGCCGGCGCCGGGCAGCGGGCCAGCACCGGGCAGAGGCATGCCCGCAGCGTTGAAGTGAGGCAGGGACGGATAGGGTGGCGCTCCGCCGGGATGGATGATGGGCCTGGACGGGTGCATTTGGCGGACACAGGGGCGTGGGGGCGGGGCCGGGCAGTCGCGCCAGCCCGCACAAAAGAGCAACAAGGGACGTCGTTTTTCTTTTACTCAGTTGTCGTTGAAAATTCTTTACCACCAACTGGTCAACCGGACGGGCGTCACGTTGATTCGTCTCAGTCTCACGTGAATCCGTCCCTGTCTCACTCTCAGCGTCTCCATCGTGTCTCAATAGATCATCACTTCCGTCCCAGCCAGCAAGAGAGAGAGTGAGAGAGAGATCTGTCAGTGCTAGAGTCCTTGTTCCCAGCAATTGCCGGGGTCGACCTCCTCATACTCACACTGCATAATTGTGTAACTGGTCGCGCCGTCGTCGTTTAGCAGATTGCCTCCCTCGATCTTGCCGCCAAGGGCGGCAATCGCAGTAGCTGTCGGAGGGTCATCATTCCACAGGTCGCCGATGTGCGGCCCGTTGGCCTGGTTGTTGATGGTGGCGAGGTACACGGAAGTACCCGCCGTGCAAGTCACCTTGAGGCAGCCGAACCCGCAGCTGTATGGGTATTCAAGATACTCGTTGAACCACCCGCGGTAGCTAGCTCCCCCGATGCCTGCCTTGCGCACCATGCCGCGCGAAGCGGACTCGCCTGCTGAGGGGAACTGACCGGTTGGCACCTTGCAGAAAGCGTAGGCATTATTGGTGCTGAAGGTGCCCGTGCCGTGCGGGCAGAACTTTGCGGTCTCCGGAATGGGCGCGCTGTTCCAGTTCTGGTCTGTGACCGTGGCAGACGTGACATACTCCTCGGGGCCCGAGAGCGACACGTAGCATTGCGATGGGTCGTACGTCGGTGGAGACGGTGGAGACGGCGGCAGAGACGGAGAGGGTAATGGCAGCTGGCCGAGGCAGTCTTGCGTGCAATAGAGTATGGGGCAGTTAGGGGGATCATGATTGCAGTTGCTGTTACACCAGGTGTCGGTGTAGCCCTGGGCAATATAACCCGGGTCTCCGGTAGA
>NW_005198129.1:0-1615 GCF_000372725.1 Emiliania huxleyi CCMP1516 | reverse complement strand
ACCGTTAAGCGTTATAGCTCACCCAAAACGTTCCTCTCGAAAAATTGACTTAGGAAGCCGCAAACGGCAGCTTCTCAAAGCCTCACCGGCGCTTATTCTCTTGATCTTTCAAAACCTAGGCCTGCGGCCAAAATTTTCTAAAGGCCGCTGCGCGGCCAGCGCAATGCGCAACCAGTCAGCGACCGACAGTCAGCAGCAGACTGTGACGATTGGCGGCCTCGCGCCCTCAGTCGACCTCCTCTACCAACTCCCCTGCCCAGCCCATATGCCTCATCCACGGTGGCGCAACCACTCGCGCAGGGAGAGAGAGAAAGTCGGCGATCTGCGCCGTGCAGATGAGCTCCGCCTCGTCTGCGTCGAGGACGCCCATCGCAGGGCTGTCATAGCGCCATTGCATATGACGTACTGCATGTTGTTCATTACTTCGCAGGTGCCAAAGTCGAGGATAATCTCACTCAGCGATGGCGAAGCTGCACTCCCGGCCGGCGGTAGGAGGGATGAAGGTTAATGTACTTCGCAGTGTACAGTGCCTTCCGGCGCGAACAGTGCCCGGGACGAAAGAGGAGGCGACGTCTCCCTCGTCCATGGACGGTGTAGCCAGCTTGAGAGACGGGAACGAACGGCGGTGAATCGCCGACAGCGGCGCCTTCGTTCCTTTCCAGTGAATCGCCGGCGGGTGCCCTGAGCGTTGTATCTGTCGGCCAGTTGCCGCACCGCCGGCAGCAGCTCCGCAGCAGCCGCCCAGATGGCGCCGGTTAGGACAGGAGCGAAGCCGCGTGGACACGGCTGAGCGACGCCGTGCGTCTCGTTTGGATGCTGCAGGCATGCCGGGCAGCGCGCGTGCTCCATCCATACCGCGTCGGGCGCCCGCCGAAATCTTCGATTTCTTCTCGGCGTAGGGGACCAAAAAACCCTGAAATTTTCTTCGCCTGCGGCGGGCAATTAATTTCGATACTTTCGCTTTCACAGCTCTTTCACACGACTTTATCCGTCACTCGCTCTCACGGCTCACTTCACGCCACTGATACGCCGTGACACTTCATCGACGTCCGGCAGCGTCTCACAGCGTGTCAGGGATGAACTTGCGATCAAAAAAGGCGGATATGGCTGACTCCGACAACGGAGCTCGCTTTCTGGCCAGGCATCTTTGGCCATCCGCCCGCGAGCCCACGAGCGATCAGCAATCCCTCACGAGCTATCGTTCCGCACGCAGATACAAATCAAGGACGGCCGCATGATCGCCCCCAAGTGCCTCTCCATGTTCTCCATTCTGGCGCTGTTCCACGACCTTGCACAAGCGGCGCCTACCAACGAGGAGTGCTCGCCCGTGGGGAGCACGCGCACGGGCAACATTCCGTGTGCTGCGCGGGCAACATTCCGCTTCGGTGAGAACGATGTCGTAGGCAAACTCGGTTCAACGGAGGGCGTGACGTTCGTGGACGCCGTCGTCGACAAAGTTGACGGGGAGCGCCAACTGCTCAACCTCACCGTGCAAGCGGTCGGCGGCGACGTTATTTACGACGAGAGATCCGAAGGCGGCGCCCTGTCTGGTGAGTTTGCTTCCCTCAACTTGAAGGAGAACAGGAGCACCGACTTCCGCCTCACCTTCTCGGGG
>NW_005198130.1:0-1615 GCF_000372725.1 Emiliania huxleyi CCMP1516 | reverse complement strand
CCCCGCGAGTCGTACTGGGCTGGGTCTTTAGGCATTGTGGGGTTGGCACTCCCATCGACCCTCATGACCTCCTGCGGTCTCTGAGACGGACACCAGTGGGTGTGGGACCACAGGCAGGATACACTCGAAGGCTGGGTAAGCAGTAGAGGTCGATACTCGACGCGTCCCACATGGTCTGTGTCGCTGTCGGCACGCTGTCGACAGGACGTCGAGCGACACCGGTGGCAGTGCCACCCAGGAGTGGTCGGGCGGTCTCCCGTCATGAGAGAGCCACCATGTGATCCGTATGATGGTTCCTGACAACCGCCTCAGTCAACTTTCGTCACAGTTCCCGCTCTAAGAGGAGCTGCGGGTCAGTTCGACAGCTGGAGCTGTGTCGCCGGCGTGCGGCGGCCTGCCTCCGGAGGTGCCTCTGAGGTGGACATTTTTTGGTCACCGTGAGAGAACGCGTTCGAATTTTTACTCCGGAGCTTCAACTTCACACGCGCACCGGCCAGGGCTACAATAGTGCCAGTGAGGCGGAAGGCGGCGACCGTGATTTGGTCCCTACTGTTATGGGCTAAAGTCTGCCCAGGTTGTGAGGGACACGATCCCGGCGTGAACACAACTAACTGACGGATCCGCTCCTGACAGTGGCACGCGCCGCGCTGCGGCGCGTGCCACTGTCTTTGTTTGAAGTAAAAAGTCGAATCAGAGCGGTGTCGGCGCTGTCCCGCGATTTTGTCCCCCGGACCGCCCGTCCGGACCGCTCCGGGACGCACGCCGGCGAAGCACCATCAAGCTGCTGTACGGCCCCGGCATCGCCTCTCCTGGGCTTAGCTAGACTGAGAGATATTGTGCACATGGTTGGTCTCTACAATATATACACTGACACTGAACCTCCCAGAGCTCGTCCCGGTCCGCCACGGCCATCCTCGGCCTCCGGAGGGCCCCCGGCCGCGGCGCGGTGCGGCGGCGTCACAAATCCGACCACAGAGCACCGGGACGCGGTCAGGCGATCTGAGGCCCAGTGAGGCGTATGCATTGCCCATCCAGGGCTATCACCTGGACCTATCAACAGGCGCCTGCGGCGCCGTGCTCAGGAGCTGCTGCTCCAACCTGTTCACACTTTGGTACGGCACAGTACAATCGCTGTGGACCCAGCCACGTACCGTCTACCGTCTACGAGTGATCCGCTCACTGATCTCGCGTCGCTCGGGCACTGACACGAGCTAAAAAAACATGTGTGTGTGTATATCCACCACTGGACTACACGTAATCGTACACCTATAGACTTCCAGCGGGCAGCGATGTGTGTTACGATCTCCTCCACACCGCACACGGCTGGCCACTGAGACTAGAGAGCCGTCACGCGTAGGCCCGTACGAGCGGCCCAGGAGGGTATCGCATGCGTCAATGGCATGTACGAACAGCTAGCAAAAAATCCCAGGACCCCCCACCTCCTATCTGGCGCCCTCGCCGGCTGGAAGCTAGCAGCCGCACGGGGGCCGCTGCCCCCAAGCCGCGAATGCAACCGAAAAATTGCCGGCCAAAGGGAGCCGGGAACCCCGAAGAATGTGCGAACCAACCCCCGCCCCCTGAAATTCCTCCCCCCTTCCTCAAAACGGGGCCCCCT
>NW_005198131.1:0-1615 GCF_000372725.1 Emiliania huxleyi CCMP1516 | reverse complement strand
GGTGTCGCGCAGCGCCACGATGCCCGAGAGCGGCTCCAGCGCCTTGCGGACGCGCTTGACGAGTTTGTCACGGCACCACGCCTTGTCCCCGAGGTACGCCCCGAGCACGCGAATACCGCGAAGGACGCCGTCTGCGGAGTCCGGCGTGCCCTTGACATCCGTGCGGTTGCGCACCGCGTCGAGCGAGCGCGGGTCGGGGGCCCACATGCACCGCTTGGACTTGTTGCTCTCGACGCCACTCCAGAGTTGAGCAAGGTCGTCGCCCTCGAGCATCGCCTCGAGAGCCGCCCTCGGCGCGTCCGCGACGTAGGTATCGTCAAGGTAGGCGCAAATTAGGGCGGACGGGTTGCGCACCTGCATCTCGAGCAGGGTCCAATGATAGCCGACGGCGAAGAGGAAGGGCCCGAGAGGATCGCCCTGCGCGCAGCCCTCGGTCGACATGAAGGTGTCGCCCGAGCTGCACCGCGCCTCCGCGTTGAAGAGAAAGAGGCGGCGCTGCTCGCTATACCACAACGCGACGGTCGGGATGAGCTCCGGGAACCACCGCCGCAGGCCCGCAAAGATGGCCTAGGAGAGATGGGCGACGCACGAACACAGAGGGACAGTGTTGCGCACCCCGCCCCGCTCGCAGGGCGTGCAGCACACAGCAACACAAGACATATCTAGGCGCTGTGCGCCTCCTCGGGATTTCTGGGGAGGTAGGAGTGTGTGTGTGTGTGTGTGTGTGTGTGTGTGTATGTGTGTGTGTGTGTGCTCGCTCGCTCGAACGCGCTTGCTCGCTCGCTCGAGCGCGAGGCGCGCGGGCGCTATGCGAGCCGCCCTGCCCGCGGCGCTGCTAGAGTTGCGCCGCGGGGAGGGCTCGGAGCCGGTTTTTATCAGTCTTTCCTTGAATTCTTTTTCCGCGGCCGCCCCCCCCGGTCGGTATTGACCCGGGCGATACGTGCGACACACACACATGCGAAGCCTCGTGCACTACACCATCACCGTTCTCCTCCTCGCGGCTGGCGCCGACGCGGGCGACTCGTGCTGCAAGAAGCGGCTTCAGCGCCTGATTCCCGACGCGGCCGCCGTTCCTCCCGACATGCATGACGGGCAGCCGCGGCTGGTTGTGGACCCCGACCCGGCCAACGTGCGGCCCGAGTCATGGGACGACGAGGACGACGGCCCGTGGGAGCCCGAGATGGTGCCGAATCCTGCGTTTGCATGGCGGCCGCCGATGGTGGCAAACCCCGAGTACACGCCGCCGACGCTCGCCACGGAGCTCGAGGAGGAGGCACGCAAGGCGGCGCCGTGGGTGGTGCTCGGCGTCGGCCTCAGCGCGCTGCTCGAGGCCGCGCAGCTGCCCGTCGAAGCGCTCGCAGGGCTGCTGCGCTGCGCAGGCGTATCACCGTCGCTCTGCTCACTTCCTAGACACTTCCGAGACACTTCCCTGCAGGGGAGGAGGCTGTACACAGTGGCGCGGTCCTTGGAGCTCCAGCTGGATGCGCCGTGCCTCCGGCATCCCAGTGACCCGATCGCGTTCCGCAGACTCTAAGCGATGAGAAAAATTTTTTTTTTTTTTTTTTTTTTTTTTTTTTTTTTTTTTTTTTTTTTTTTTTTGTATTTTATGTTTTTT